>NC_064858.1:16526860-16639360 GCF_024139225.1 Suncus etruscus
GCTCATAGGGAAAGTCAATTGCTAGCTTTCTGAGAAATATTTGTATGGTCTTCCAAATAGGCTGGACCAGCTGACAGTTCCCACCAGCAGTGAAAGAGGGTCTCTTTTCTGTTGTATCCACACTAAGTTAACTGCCATTCTTTTTGTTGAGTGTCATCTGTGGTGAGGGTGACATTTAGTTGCTGTTTTGATTGCATTTCCCTGATGCTTAGTGATCTAGAACACTTTTAATATGCCTTTAAAGCCATTTGGGTTTATTCTTCTATTCACCTCTTCTCCCCATTTTTTGATAGGATTAGGAATTTTTTGCTTATACAATTCTATCAGGTACTTGTATAAATTGGATATTAATATATATGATTAATATATAATATACTGCATATTAATCCTTTATCAAATGAGTGGTGGGCAAATAATTTCTCTTAATCTGTGCCACTGACATGTCTTAACATGTTTTTATTCCTCTTCTTTCATTCCACAATGTAAATAGTTTCAATTCTCCTCAAATGTAGATCTTTACCTTTCAAAATCTTTATCATATTGCTGAAGGAATGACTCCTAATTGACAGAAAAATTCCTGTCATTTAAATAACCACTAGAATGGTTCTTAATGGTTATAAGGTTATACTGAAGAAAGTAACGTGCTGATAATTAGTGAGATAGAAAAGTGCGTGGTGCTTGGTGAGTTCCACTCTAGTAGGAAAGCACAGGTTAGGGACTTCAGTAATGTTTTAGCTGTTTCCATGGCAACAATGCATATTTAAGGGTAGAGGAAGAGGTTAAGAGACATAACATGTGCTTGATTGTTTTTCTCTCCCCTTCACTACCAATTGCTGTCAGTAAGGGCACAAAAATTCATCATGTCATCTTTGGTAAACCTTAGGTTCTTTTTTTTTTTTTTTGGTTTTGGGCCACACCCGGTAACGCTTAGGGGTTACTCCTGGCTATGTGCTCAGAAGTTGCTCCTGTTGGGGGACCATATGGGATGCCGGGGGATCAAACCGCGGTCCGTCCAAGGTTAGCACAGGCAAGGCAGGCACCTTACCTTTAGCGCCACCCGCCCGGCCCCCAAACCTTAGGTTTCTTATAAAATAAGGGGTGATAGTAGAGTTGTATAAAAATCCTAGGAAATAATCTATTTCATAACTATCATCCTTTTTTTCTTTACTCTTAAAAGAACATTTTCAGTTAGCAAGCTATACAAAGGGGCTACAGGTGGCTTTACTCTTCATGCAGTAGTTTTGCAGTTCCTGATACAGATGTAGATCACTGATACCATGTGCCTGATAAAAAGGTGAATCCGATAAACCATAAACAATAGAAAAGCAATAGGCCCATGCAGGGACAGTTTTTTTAGTAGAACCAAGAAGCTATCACCCTGTAGGTAATAAAATTCACAATCTAAATATATAAAACTCAAGTGACCTATTATGCAAACACACTTGCAGTACTATAACTCAAACACATGAATAGGAAATACATTCTATGCATCAGAAATGAATAATACCGTAAGTGTATAGACAGTACAGCTAAGTTGCTTTTCTGAAGGTTAAGAAAGAACTGTGCTACATATGAAGGCCAGTGCTCACTTGTTTTTTGGGTAGTGTGCCCACACTCACGACTTAACCATCTCTGGGGCTAAGAAGTCAGACTTTCTTGGAATCCCTTATCAAGTACATCAGAGATGAATCACCAACTAACCCTAACTGCCTAACTTCTGAAACCAATGGGTGGGACTCATCTTTCACACTTGAAAACTTTCAGTTTGCAAAATGGGCACTTGTTAGCAAGCTAGCTACTTTCTCACGTCCCTATTTCCAAAAAGTTTCTTAAGTCAGTGAATTTCAGTAGTGTTCAATGGCTCTGTTGCTGTCCTTTTTGCATGTATTTCAAATGATGGCAGGCCTAAATGTTCCATTTCTCTCCTTCCAGTATTATTATTCCCAAACAAGAGACTTTGATGCCAGATAAAGGACAAATATTTTCTCTGAAATATTTCTAAGTAACAGTGACTATTAACTTAGAAAATTTCAAAAACAAGTAACTATCTGCTGCAGAGCTGTAGGCAGGAGGAAAGAGGGACAAAAGGGAAAGTGGGGACATGGATGGTAGGATATATGAACTGGTGAAGCACAATTGTACCTCAATTAATTGACAATGAAGTACATTGTATGACTGGAATTCAATCATGAACAACTTTGTAACTATGAATCTCATGATGATGTAATTACAGAATTTACTTATAAAAACTCAAAACAAACACACAAAAACAATTGATTTACAAGATGGAATACAAGACTATACTCAAGGGCTTAGGATCATGAGGGACATAGCAGAGTTTCCTTACTGAACTTCCTCTTGACTATCCCATTTTTAAAATCATAAGATCCCATTTTGTCTTTCCTTGGGAGGCAAATAACTTAAAAATATTCAGACAAAACTTAATATTAATATAGCAATAATTTAACATAATCATATAGACATTTTGTTGTTGTTGTTTTTGGGTCACACCCAGCAGCGCTCAGGTAAGGTTACTCCAGGCTCTATGCTCAGAAATCGCTCCTGGCAGGCTCGGGGGACCATATGGGATGCTGGAATTTGAACCATCATCCTTCTTCATGCAAGGCAAACGTCCTACCTCCATGCTGTCCTCTCTGGCCCATATAAACATTTTGTCTTTATTTTCTTTGCTTTTGTGCCACATTCAGCGATTTTAAGACTTATTCCTGGCTCTATGTTCAAATATTATTCTGGGTAGGTGGTCAAGTGGCATTTAGGATGCTAGGGTTCAAACAAAGGCAAGGCAAGTCTTCTACTTAAAATCACCTATCTTATCTCTTTAGTCCTATATATAGACATATTTGTTACTCTAAGTGAAAAATGATCATCTCAAATGGGATTGTGTCAGACTTTCTTATATATATATATATATATATATATATATATAATATATATATATATATATAATATTGAAAATAAAAAGGCTATGCTGAGGTTAGTTATTTCAGATACAAACCTAATGGAATAATGAGCTCATCACTGTGGTTAAGATAATAGCAAACAATACACAAAAGAAATATACATACACATAAGAAAGACAGCAGTGTAAATGCATAATCAAACTGCCATATGACCTAGCAATTCAGCTTTTTGAGTATATATCACCAGGACAGAAATACACTCATCTAAAAGGATGTATGGCACTCTACTGTTCATACAGCGCACTCAGTACAATAGTAAGAGTGGAACCAACCTAGATCTCCAACAACAGATGATTGAATTATGAAGATGTATACTATACATATATATACACATATATGTAAGTATATTGTGGTACATATACACATTGGAACATTATATATCTCGTAAGTAATGATGCAATCATGCAATTTGCTGCAACATGGATGGAAGTGGAAAATACGTTAAATGAAGTAAGCCAGAAGAATAGATACAGAATGATTTCACTTATATGTGGTATTTAAGATAACTGCAATAAGAAATGCCATGATTTAAATGGGATTGTTGAAAATACACTAGGTCTCAGAGAAGAAAATAAATTGGATTGGAGGATGAGAAAGACAAAAATTAAAGGAGAGAGGAGTCTAGGAGTCTCAGGTGCATCGGTGGCATTAAGAAGGGACAGAACTATAGCTAGAGCAATAGCACAGTGGGTAGGACATTTGTCTTGCACATGACTGACCCCGGCATTAACCCAACTTTGATCTCTGGCATCCCATCCCGTATTGTCCCCCAAGCCTGCCTGGAGTGATTCCTGAGTGGGGAGTCAGAAGTAACTGGCTCAAAGTGTGGCTCAGTGTAAGTGCGACTGGGTGTGGTTCCCCACAACACTATCCCCCCCCCAATAATCCAAGCCAGAGTCAACAACAATGAGATTATTAGACCCAAACTTTAACAATCAATATTTAAATAAATACAATAGTTTTTACTATTTTCCAGTCATCATTAGTCCTCTTTATAACCTCCATCTCCCTACTCTTTCCTTATATTAACTTTCACAGCAGTTCTATGGTACTAAAAGACTTTTTCTTTTCTTTCTTTTTTTTTTTTTACAGAGGCAGAATCAAAGACAGTGCTTTGATTTGTTCACGCCTACTGCTGAGCCAGATTCCTGGCTCTAAAACTTCTGATTGCTGCCTTTCAAGGTTGTCTTTCATTCTGGTGTGTGTGGAGCGGTCAGCTCCCAAGCAGTGTTTTAGGAGATAAGGGGGCTCCTACTGGTGAATCTCAGCTCCTCCTTCAATACTCATCTCAGCTCATCATCATGGATTTACTGCTGCTTGGGTCCTGCAGTACTGGAGATATCTGGGCTACCATTGTTTGATTCTAGGGCCATCCAGGGGTCACATCCAAGTAGTGTGGTTGGGTTGTATATAGTGCTGGAAAAATGAACCTGAGTTTGGGTGCATATTCGGGATGTGCCTTAACCAGTTACACTATCTCCCAGTCCCATATTTTATCTCTTTATTCTCACAACCAAGTGAAATAAAAAAATGATACAAATCAAAGGAACCTGAAATTATGATCAGCCAAAAAAAAAATAAAAATAAACACATTATATGGACTGTCACATTGTCTCACAACAAATTCTCATATTCTCTCTCTCTCTCTCTCTCGTCCTCTCTCTCTCTCTCTCTCTCATCTCTCTCTCTCTCATTTTTGGGCCACACCCGGTGGCGCTCAGGGGTTCCTCCTGACTCTGCGTTCAGAAATTGCTCCTTGTAGTCTCAGGGGACTATATAGGAATCCAAGAATTGAACCCAGGTCCGTCCTGGCTCAGTCGCATGCAAGGCAAACGGCCTATTGCCATGCTATTGCTCCGGCCCAATAAATTCTCTTTTTTTTTGAAGGCGGGGCCATAACTGCAATGTTCAGGTTACTCCTAGCTCTAACTCAGGATTCCCTCCTATCAGAGCTTGGGGGTCCAATAAGAAGTACTGGCTGACCGTGTGCAAAGCAAGCACCCCACCCACCATGTTCATCTCTCCAACCCTCAAAAAGTTTTCAAAGACATTATTTGAATCTATACTATATATACCCTCCTTTCCTCCTTATTTATTTATTTATTTATTTTTAATCTTGGTCCACATTAGCTGTGCTTAGGGCTTACTCGTGGATGTTCTGGGGGAACATCTGGAGATTGAACCTAGATCAGCTACATGCAAGGCAAGTGCTTTACCCACAGTGCTATCTCTAGGGCTCCTATTTGCTTTTGTATGATTTAAACTTTAGGGCTACATTACTAAAATAACACATACATAACACATATCAAGAAATTATAGAAAATAGGGGCCGGAGAGATAGCATGGAGGTAAGGTGTTTGCCTTTCATGCAGGAGATCATCAGTTCGAATCCCGGCGTCCCATATGGTCCCCCGTGCCTGCCAGGAGCAATTTCTGAGCGTGAAGCCAGGAATAACCCCTGAGCACTGCCGGGTGTGACCCAAAAACCACAAAAAAAAAAAAAAAGAAATTATAGAAAATATACTAAAACATTTACTGTTTATCAAATTCTGGTACTAAAATAAGTGTCTTATTTACCTAGTATGATGTTGCAGAGGTGACATATTTTCTTAAAAATATGTCTTTAACCAAAATAAAAAGGAATTTTCCTGCTTAGGGCTACAGTGCAGAAATATAAAGAAATATAAAATTAAAAACAAAGCAAGACCTTCTTTCTTGTTAATAGTTATTTTTAATTTCTAATTTTGTTACGATGTGTTTATTGGAAGGTGGTCTGAAAAAGGCAGTTATAAAAAGATAGAAAGGGTTTTCAGTGAAGATTTTATTTAGCACCTGCTGTCCCTTTCTTAAGTCCTACAGAAAAATTAGTTTAATGAGATCCTTTTAACATTTTAACTTAAAGTAGTTTGTGCTTCAGCACATCCCCCAAATTGTTTCCCTCAGGATACAGCCTCTGTACTCTAACATTTACCTTCTGAATAATCATAAAAGCCTATAAAAATTAGAAAAACACAAAACTTAAGAGCATTTTAAATATAGGTCAAAATCCACTGAATGGAATTGAATTAGATGTGTGCTAAACAAGGATGACAGCCATTATGGTCAGGTAAAATAATGAGTCCCCAAATCATCCAACAAAAAAGCAACAAGTCCAGCAAGAACTTGTAACTCAGCCTCAGCGAGACACAGAGGAGCCTTCCAGATGATTTTCTTAAGAAGTAAAGACAAGTTGGACTACTTTCCCATATTGGTCAATATGTGCCTGGAACAGGGCCTTTTCCCAGATATCCTTAGACTGCCAACTGCTTCTTGGCCTAGCAGCTGCAAAGCAGCTGGTTTTACAACAGTCATAGAAAGAGCCCTTGTTCTGAGGTAGGAGAGGCCTACATTTTGTGAAAAACTTGTAAATTTGGCTCTTTTTTACAGTTAACATGAGTCTTTTTATTGCTTTGCTTCTTGGAATATACTCAATTGGTGCTCAAGGTCATGCTCATGGTACTTAGCCTAGATTGAGAACCCAGGGCTCCTGAAAGTGAATACGGGGCTCCTATATGTAAAATATGTGATCTAGCTCTTTACGCATCTTATCAGTATCTTTTCTGAATCTTAACCTGGAGATTTGGTGTACTGTGCTGACATGTCTTGCAAATAACCAGACAATCTACACCAGTTTTATTTAGGAGAAGTCTTTCTATAATTATGAAAAGTCATTAATCTACTGTTTATTTTGTTTCAATAAGAAACATAAGTGAGGGATCGGAGCAAAAGCACAGCGGTAGGGTGTTTGCCTTGCACATGGCCATCCAGGACGGACCTTGGTTTGATCCTCAGCATTCCATATGTTCCCCCAAGCCAGGAGCGATATCTGAGCTCTTAGCCGGGAGTAACCCCTTAGCATCACTGGGTGTGGCCCAAAAAGCAAAAGAAAAAAAAAGGAGAAAAAAAGAATCAAAAAGTTAGCTCATTTATCCCTAAATTCTAGGAATAGTAGACTGAATACAAGAACTTATTTCTGCTTCTTCCTACTCTCCCAGTAAAGTGATTATTTAAAGCCATAAATATTAAATTATTTTCCATATTATAGGTCACATACAGCCAACCCACCGTACTCTTGGATTACTCCTAGTTCTGTGCTTGAAGGTGGCTCCTAGTTGTGCTAAGGAATCATACTGGTGCCAGAGATTGAACTAAGGTTAGCTGCATGCAAGGCAAGCACCTTCTTTATTCTCTCTCTGGCTCAAAAGGAAAATTACTTAATGGAGCAAGAGATAATTCAGGGGTTAAGGCACATGTCTTGCATGCATTTGATGAAAGGTTCAAGCCCAAAATCACATAGTGCCCAAGCAGCATAGGATACAACCAATGGAGGGCCTCTGAGTACAGCCAGATCTGGCATTCTAGAGCCCCAGCACCAGTGGGGTGAGCTAGATGATCCTGGTACCAAAAAGGCCTGAGCAGCACCAGATCCTTGTGCCTTTTTGTGTTGGTATTGAACCACTGGCCCAAATGACCAAGAATTACCTAAAAAGTCCTGGCATCCTAAGTAGCAAAAGAAAGAAAGAAAAGAATTCCTTTCACTGAATCTCAGTAAAAGTGCATACTAATTTCTCATCTTCAAAACACTGAATGCTCCTATACTTTTAAAACCTATTATTTATATGTATTACAAAGAAACTTGCAACTATCTTTGGCTATGGCATATATGCTCTATAGTAATTCATGTTGCTATGTTTATGGTGATGGTAAATGACTGGGATAAATACCATTTAAGATTTTGACTACTGAACTGGGACTTTAAGTTATGGGTAGAGTTCAAAATGAGAAAAACAATGCTAAATACATGTTTTAATCCTTTTTACAAACGTGTAGCTTTGTATTTAAATGTACCATATTAATATATGTACTGATAAAATTATAAAGACTTAAAAAGAAATATAGTTACTTAAAATATTTCTAATGTCATAAGTACAAAGAAAAGCATACAGATTAAAATTTTAAATTGCAGCTAAGAACTGAAATGTCAACACTCACAGAAAAAGAAGGATTCCAGTGTTTGCCAGGGCAAACGCCAGTCCTAGAATTCCACTGCCCATAATGGCGTTGCTTAGGTTGAAGACAGACATGCCCAAGGAGGTTGTTCCTGGAATCTGAACAAAGAGACAAACATTCACATTAGGCAAGCTCTTACTCGAGAAAGTTGATCACACTTTAAAGCACATCATACTTTCACATTATAGTTACAATTTAAAGTATGAAATAAAGTTATGATTTAAAGAATACCATATGATTTATGAGTTATGATTTAAAGAACTATTAGGGAATCTACATAGAAATAAACTTCAAGAAATCCTTCCTAAGAAATCAAGTTTTTTAGTAGGTTTTAGGAGAAAAGTACATAGTATATGAGAAATAGTTTGGTGACTATATTTAGCTATGCTCTTGGTACTCTGCTACACATGTTGGAAAAATCTCAACACATGTGATTAAATATTAAGCATATTTTTCTATAATGACACTTACATATTCATCACATTTCTTTTTCTCCAAATGACTATTGGTGAGACTCCTTCTACTTTCACGGTCAGAAATAAATTTGCTGCAAAGACACATGTAACATGTTTAACTTCATGACAATTGATTCAAAGCATAACATAATAATAATTATTAATAACTTATTACTTACCCAAATATCAGATAAAAAGTAATCAACTGTTATTTAATGTTTTATATACCTAGTCAATATCCCCTTATATTTTTCTTTTTACATGTTAATAGTCTATATTTTTGTTTTACCAAATAAATTATAAATAAGGAAAATACTTTGCCTTACTCATTAATATTTTTATTTTGCTTCTGTTGAACTGCAGTTGATATTATATTAGTTTCAGATATATAATGTAAATACTTGATATTTGTACAAGATATTCATATATATTGCAAGATGATCCCTATAATAAATATAGGTTAAACATTCACCACCCCACATATTAAAATTTTGTTTTCTCACCACAGCAAACACAAAGGGGAAGATGCATAGAAGACCACAAGCTCAATGAGTGAAAATAACACAGAAAACTCTACTATAATCAACAAGCTCAGTAATGTCTGGAAGAAAAAAGATAGAGCAAGAAGCAGGTGCTCTAAGATGCGAGCAAGACACCCCAAGAAGTTTTAGCCAGAATGATAATGAAGAGAAAGGAGGGAAAAGAGCTTGATGTTGAAGTCAGTGGGTTCATGGAGGGATTTGTGTCACCAACATGCCCACTACCTTGCACTCTGTTTCACCTGAGGAAGGAATGATCTAACCACATGTGGTCCAAGCTCAGCTACTTGTCTCAACTTGGCTGATCATGATGGTGTGCTGAGGAGATTCCTGCCTTCTCTGCAGGGAAGATTTTTGTTGAATACCCTCACTTCCTTCACTTCAATAAGTTTTCTGATCCTGACTGAACGAGGCCTAGGATCTGGGAGAGATCCACAGTGATCAGTAGTCCTTTGATACCTCTGCTAGAAATCCACTCCTGGGGCCTACCCTGATGTTTTTAGGGTTCACTAGTATCCTTATCTACTGTTTTCTCCAGTTTTTCAGAAATTCAGGCTGAACGCAGATTTTATTCAGCCCTAACACAATGGTACAACTTCCTTTCCTTCGCACTGTGGGGTCAGAAATTGCTATTCTGTGTTTATAAAGGGATAATCTCTTAACTAGGATGAAATGTATTTTTACGTGTGACCTCTCAGGCACTACATAATATTCTGGCCTTTGTGTGCTACTGGAGTTACAGGTGCTGTACCCTTGTACTGTACATTTTATGCTCTCCTCTGCATATAGGGCCTTTCAAAAAAATTTAAAGCAGTTTATTTTATTTATTAATTGATTGGTTTTTGGGCCACACCCAGGATGTTAAGGGATACTCCTGGCTCTGTGCTCAGAAAATCGCTCCTGTCAAGCTTGGGGGACCTTATGGGATGCCGAGAATTGAAACGGGTCTGTCTCGGGCTGTGCCATCTCTCTGGCCCCACTTTTCAAAATCTTTTTTTTTTTTTTGGATCACATCCGTTTGATGCTCAGGGGTTACTCCTGGCTAAGCAGAAATCTCCCCTGGCTTGGGGGGACCATATGGGACGCCGGGGGATCGAACTGCAGTCCTTCCTTGGCTAGCGCTTGCAAGGCAGACACCTTAACTCTAGCGCCACCTCACTGGCTCCACTTTTCAAAATCTTTTAACAATCAAATTAACTAGAAGAGTCTGAATGAGGGCTGAGAGCCTATCAAGTTGGCAGTTTATTCTAGGCTATGAAAGGGAACCTAGCCATTTCCTTCATTAATTAAATAATTCTGTTTTAAGTCCTTGCTCTGCATCTGCATCTGCCATACCTAATGTTTCTAAGTACAGGGTCCCTCTGATTTAGTTTCTCCAAAGAAGAAATGTCTTTATTTCTGCTGAGTCAGGGCAAGGCTCTGCAAAGGTATACTCTGAGTTAAAGCCAGACCTCCACCATTCTCTACAGTTAGAGTGTGGAGGTCTTTAATTCATAAACAAAGTAAAAGTGCATCCAACAGCTCAATAGTTGAGTCTATACTATATATTATAATCATGGAGAGTGTGTCTCCTGCCACCACTCAAGAGTAATCTCAGCAAATTTACTCGTTGAGACCCCCAAGTACTCATCAAAATGTTCAGGTCTCTAGTATACCACAATCAAGTGTACAATTGCATGTAAGCACTGAAAAAAGCAATAGTAAAGGAATGGAAAAATAAGAATAAAAATATTGCAAACAAAAGATATAGATATATAGGTCAAGGTTCAGTGCAGTGAATAGGGTTGATTAAAAAATTACACAATTGGGCCAGAGTGATAGTAAAGTGGGAGAGGCATTTTCCTTGCACATAGCTGACCAAGACATTATGGAGAGCTTATTATAAAAAATTGGTACTTGATAGGCAAGAGAACCTAAAAGAAAGGGACAAATTTCTAGAAATATATAATTTCTCAAAACTAAATGAGAAAGTAGATAGCCTAAACAGACCAATCACAAGAAAGAAAATTGAAACAGTGTGAGGGAAGAGGATATGGAGGTAGGACAAAAACGGAGGTGTAGGGAGGACAATTTGGTGATGGGAATCCCCCCTGATTTTATGTAAATATGTACCTAAAATATCATTGTCAACAATATATAAGCCACTATGATCAAAATAAAAAAAAATGTAATTCTAAAAAAAAAAAAAAAAAAGAATCTTCTCAAGAATAAAAATCCAGGTCCAGATTACTTTATGAGTGAGTTTGTTTAAGCATTTTAGGGAAGAATTGTTACGTTCAAATTATAACCTTCAAAATATCAGAGTTAGGACCCTCTCGATATCTTCTATGAAGTTAAAATTCCTAAAGCTGACACAGAATTCAAGAAAGAAAATTACCAACCAATCTCACTGATGAATATTGATATAAATATATTCAAAAAATAATCTTAGCAAACAGCACATCAAAAAATTGTGCAACATGATCAAGTGGATTTCAACCTGGAATACAAGGACTGTTCAATATATGCAAAGAAGTGAACATTATGCACCACATCAGTAAAAGGAAAGATAAAAATCATATGATCATATCAATCAATGCAGAGAAAGCATTTGACAAGATCGAACACCCATTTATGATTAGAACTCTCAGCAAAATCAGTATGGAAGAAACCTTTCTCGAGATAGTAACAGCTACTCATAAAAAGACATTATAGCCAACATTATTGTTATTGGTAAAAAACTGAAAGCAGTTCCACTGAGGTAAGGCAAAGATCTCCATTGTCTCCACTCTCATTTAACATAGTATTAGAAGTCTTAGTGTAACAATCAAGCAAAAAAAAAAAAAAAAAAAAAAAAAGGAAATTAAAGGAATCCAAATTGGAAAAGAGAAAGTCAAACTATCTCTATTTGCAGATGTCATATAAATTGAAGACCCTAAAGAGTTCATGCACATAAAATATAAGTAAAGTAAACAAAAAGCTCCTAGAAATAATAAATCAATACAGCAAAGTGCCTGGCTACAAAGTCAATACACAAAAATCAGTTGCATTTCTTTAAACAAATAATGACTCAGAGAAGAAAGAGATCAAAACAACTATCCCATTTAAAATTGTGTCCCAAATAATCAAGTACATAGGAATTAACAAGAGAGGAGAGCGATTTATGCTATGAAAAATTTAAAATATTTCAGAAATAAATCAAAGAAGACCTACGGAAATAGAAAAAAATTCCATGCCCATGTATCAGAAGAATCAATGTTATCAAACTGACCATGTTACCTAAGCTACTATATAGATTCAATGCAATCCTTCTACAAATTCAGACATCATTTTTTTAGGACTTAAAAAATCAATTAAAAGTTGTGTGGAAACCATAAAAGACCCAGGACAGCCAAAACCATACTGAAAACCAGAAAACTGGGAAATATCTCATTACCTAACTTGAAGCAGTACTACAAAGCTGTAATGATCAAAACAGCATGGTATTGAACAAAGACAGACTTTCAAACCAATGGGTCAGAATAGAATATCCAGTTAAAATCCTTCAAGTAAATCATCAATTAATCTTTCACAAAGGAACTTAGAATATGAAAAAGATATAAAGATAGTTTCTTCAACAAATGGTGCTTAACAATTAGATTGGATAACCATGTGTAAGAATTAAAGATTGATCCATATCTCATACCTTACACAAGAGTCAATTCAAAATGGATCAAAGACCTTGAGATTAGACTTGAACCCATAAAGTACATCGAGGAAAACATGAGCAGAACAACTCAATACTTAGACCTCAAAGGAGATTGCAGTGATAAAATGTCAATGGAAAGAGCTATAGAATCAAATATGAATAAATGGAGCTACATCAAAAAAAAGTTACTGTTTGGCAAAAGAAACGGGCTAAAACTAAAAGACAGCTAACTGAATGGGAGAAAATATTTTCACTTAACACATCAGATAAAGGATTGATATCTAGGATATACAAAGTAGTCAGAAAGATTAAAAAGCCCATTGATATGGGGAGAGGAAATGAACAGACACCTCTCATAGGAAGGAAGACCAACAGATGGCCAACAAGCACATGAAAAATGCTCAATATCATTTATCATTAAGGAAATCTAAATCAAGATAACAATGACAATCATCTGAAGACATCTCTCATAGGAAGGAAGGACCGATGGATGGTCAACAAGCACATTATAAATGCTCAACATCACTTAAATTAGGGAAATCTAAATCAAGACAACAATGAGATATCATCTTACATCAGGGAGGATGGTACATATCAAAAATATTAAGAACAACTTCTGTTGACGGGGATATGGTGAAAGGAATTCTTATCCACTGCTGGTACAAATGCTGCCTCATCTGACCCCTATGAAAATGGTATGGAACATTTTCAGTAAACTCTGAGAATTGAACTGGTATATTGAAGTGCATATTGCAATGTGACTTTAAGGTATCTATCCCTAGGACAGAAAGAATCTTATCCAAAAGGATGTATGCACACCACTATCATGAGCAAAATAAATTGTGCAAAACTAGTCAGGAGCATTATAATCAGAAGTTGCAATAGTAGAAAGAAACTAGTTTTGGCACAATTTATTTGTCTGAGCCTTGATTCCTTATTTGCAAAGATAGTTTTCTTTAATTGTCTTTATATGCAAAATATGTACTTTTCATATGTTATAAAAGTGGCACTATATGTAAAGTACCCACTCAAAATAAACAGTGGGTTATTATTAACTCAGAAACAGTGAAAGAGATGCATTCTCATCCAATACTTAACAGAGTAAATGACAATTGGATGATAGTGAGATATACTTAATTTTTAAGAATATTAAGGAAAAAATTTTTTAAAAAAAGGACAGAAGTAAATAACAATGGAATCAAGAAACCCAAAATCTAACAATCTAAACTTTCAATGGGCCTGTTATACTGGCAGCCTAGGGGGACAAAGACTGATGGGTTGGGATACACTCTGGGAACATGGTAGAGAGAGGTTTACATATAATAAATAAAGTTAAAATAATATAAATAATAATAAATAAAATTAAAATAAAATAAAGAAGGAAAAAGAGTAGGATCAAAATTTCTGAGCAAACATGGACTGAAAGCAGCTAAGTTTTGTACTAGACTTGCAATCACCATTATCATAAAGTAAACTAAAATAAATTACTATAATGAAGATGCAAACAAAATTTATTAGAATGAAAATTCCTGGCTAGCTATTAATAATTTTTACCTAATAATTGTTACTTCCTCCACCCAATTTCCTTTCAAAAAATTTCCAAAATGCAGTACTAATGGTGTTCTAAGGAAGGGAACAAAATAGGAAGGAAGAAAGGAAGGAAGCAAAAAAAGGGAAGTTTTTAATTCATAAGAAACTCAGAACACAAGGCCAAGGAGCTTTTAAACCAATACAATTCCTGTCTCTCCAATTGTTTTTACTCATACTATATGTGGTTGTTTCATATACTTCTCTATTAGTTTCTTGCTATAGTCCTTTGAACTGAACTATTGTTATTATCTCTTGAAAGCCAATGTCATAAATAATAATTATAAATGATGTAGTTGCTTTTCCAGGGGATATTGGCAAATACAATTTTCATCATTACTTGATTGAAATGTTGATGAGATTATATAATTATCACATTAATGTCCAGGTAATGAGATTTGGTAAAATTCCAATAGTCAATCTAATTCATAAGCACAGAGCTTCTGAAGAAGTAAGATTGGTTTAAAATTTAATGTACATATACTTTTATTAGGTTCAGTTGAAAGATTTGAAAGGATGAATACATTACTTTCCTATTTTTTTATCTGCTATTGCAGACTATGCCCAACAGATGTCACATAAGAAATTCAAATTATATCTTCAAATGGAGCATAACTTTAGTAATGATAATTCAGGAGAATAACTAAAAACCAGAACAATATTTAAAAACCTTTCTTTCACTTGATAGAAAATGTTAGTGGAAAATACTCACCTATTTTATTTGACCATTTTCTACTTCAGTGAAGTCATTAGAATCATTGCTAATATTATCATCTTCAGGCACTGTCATGTTTTGCAACTCTGTTAATTCGAGTCCACTTTTGAAATGCATCATGTTTAGAAATGATCTGCGGTCAAAAGTTAGAACAAACTCTTGTTCCAAGTATATTTACAATAGGATAGAAATAAAATATGAGCTTGATGCCCCTAAAATGCAGCACAAAAAGAAATAAAGATATGAATTATGCTACTGATTAAAAATAAGTAATTACAAAAAAAAGCAGATAATTTTACTGAAAAGGTAATATTTTTGTTTTGCTGTTATGTTCATTAAAATACCTTTGTCCCAATTATTTTTGCTATCCCTAAATTTTATGACCTTTCAAATTTTCACAATATTTTTAATTCATTTCTCATAATATTTATGCTCACACTTAAAGAAATATCATGTCACCTTCTGTCCATTATATATTTTATGAATGAAAGAGTGTGGCTAAAATTAAAGTGGTTCAGTCATTTTAGTGAGACAAATCACAGGACATAACATATTACAGGATGCTCTACATGAACATAAAAGCCCTTCAAATTTAGTAATCTCCATGGAATAAAAATCTAAATCCTTAATAAATGGATCATAAGGTCAAGCAGCAAAGGATAAATCTCTATGTGAAATATATCAAAAGCATTTATCCATTGGTTGCAAGAGATTAAATCAATCTCTTCAGTGAAATTGCTGTATGTCATGGGAATTAGGGAATTAAAAACTCATACTCAGGAGATTTATGTTAATCCACCTGAAACTCCCTTTCCTCATCAGAAATGATTGATTGCAGAGTTCCAATTTTATAATAATTGTGATTTATATTCTTGAAGTACATAACGGAGGTGAAGCGTTTCAGACAATAGCCTAACAAACTAAAAGCACATGACGAGAAGCAACTTCAAAAGCAAAGCGCGCTGTATATGGAAAGAACCTCACCATAATAATTTGAGTGATGTCACTGGAATCAGAGAATGCAGCAGCCTGCCAATGAGATTTTTTTAACCTTCTAGTGGTAAACCCCTTGGATAGTCCTGATATTCTGTCTGATCCTGAATTCCATATGATAACTATTTGCCTAATTGAGTCAAAATTCCAATTTACCTCTCTATACATCATAATCATCCCAAGAAAGATCTTGCTACCAGATTATTTTTGGGGAGCTATAGAAAGAACTAGATAACTACACTTTTATTTTCTCCCAGAAAATTTCTTCTCTTCCTGACAGCTACACCATACATTATTTCTTTCATAGACAGTCTCCTATCTAAAATAAAACTTCTTTTGTTTCAAGGTCCTTTATTAAAGTTCCCCATTTAAATGCTTTCTGGTATCTCAGAGTTTCATGCTTCTGCAGGTCTAGATTGCTACTGGAAAGCAGAAAGGAATGTGGAAGGGGTAAGGGGAGGGTGATGTTGCTATTTTTGTGTTATAAAGCCAGTTGAAGGACTTTTCAACTCATGGTGGTACTGCAGGAAACCTAGTCATCTCTTCTTGCTTTTAGTTCTTTAGTGCTTTCACAGAACTGTAACATTTGATTTGCAAAAATCAAAGTGAATTCAAATGCATATACCCTATTCTGACATACTAAATCCATTTAATTGAAAGTGCTGATATGGACTAGACTGGGCAAGAGAAATCTTGCTATACAGACTCTTATACAATTCCCTCTGAGGTTATTACTGTAGTAGCAGTAAAGAAAATTGATTCAGTAGATAGTATTTCCTATCTACAGTAAAGAGTTTTTCTCCATTGTATTTAAATGAAGTTAGGGGGTGGGAGTCTTTTACTTTCTACAAATCTGGTAGGAACTAAGGGAACTAGCACACTAAACCAAGATTACTGAAGAAAGGTTAGGCTAAATAAATCTCTCTTTGTTGATTTTAAACAGTGATAACAAATATATGTGTTTTGTACAGATGAGTTCATACAAATAATATATACCCCCCTATAGTCAATTAAGAAATAAAATATGGAAGAGTAAAATGAGCAAGAGAACAGAAGTCTTGGAACTAAAGAAGTTAAGACATAGTTTTAATGTTTTAACTGGGAAAATATCAACAGTAAGATACTCATGTAAATTAAGTTTTTCTTTGACTCAACCAGAAATTAACCTTTATTGTTTTCAGTTCTGACAGTTAGAAATTCAAGATCAAGGTTTCAGCAAGCTTTGTTTCTATCTGAAGCTTCTTTCTGTGTGCCTTTTATTGTCGTCACATCATCTTTCTTGTGTCCTAGTCTCATCTTTTTATATAGAATCAACTTTTATTGTTTATAATCTACCTGAAATTTAACTTTCCCTTGAAATGAACACTAGAAAATAAGTAAAATTAGAAAGTTAGTGATACCTGTCACTATAGTGAAGACCACAGTTAGAAAATATTATTCATATATTTAATGTGTTGTGATAAAAAGGATAAAAAATCCTTGAAACACATGAAATTCAGGGATCCTTAGATAGTTTTACATTTAAATATATTTAGATTGAATCTTGAATAAGAAAAATATTGCTTTGATTCTAACATATGCTCACTCAAAAATCTTTAGGGAAGACACTATGAAAGAAATTCCTACATCCATATGTGATACATGCTGGGAACTATGGTGAGGGAAGTCAACACTGGTGATAGTGGGGGGGGGGGGGGAGGTGCCCTAGTTTCACTGTCACTATATACCTTGAAATACAACTGTCAAAGACATTAATTCACAATGGTCTCAATAAAATTTTAAAAAGAAAAAAAAAGAAATTCATTCATCCAAATGCACTGCTATGAGTTTCAAATTTATTTCTATTCTCTTATCTTCCTTTTCCTCTCCCTTCCATTTTATTCAATACAGTAACATATATGATTTTAGAATGCATCAAAATTTTAATCTAGCTTCACTTAATAGTACATTGAGTATTTTGAAGAAAACATAAATGTTGAAAGCATACTAGCTTCTTATTTAAGAAATATAGGCTTTGAAGAAAACTAGAAAATGCAGTTTTGTAAATATGGGGAGCCAATAAGTGAAGAGAAAAAATGTTACCTGTTATCTCAGCAAGTAGAGATGATCAATATGTTGGAAATTACCTTCCAGGATTTTTCTATGCACAGAGGTATAGCGCCTGGCACATGGTAGGCACTCAATAAATATCTGTTAAGTGAAAAACATGAATACAAATTAAAAACATGTATATATATATATATTATTTAACCACAATTTGAGGTGCTCAGAGCATATTCCTAACATGATTATAAGGGGAAGTGGACAATCTTTCATGCTAGGAAGCAAACCAACTACAGCTACTTGAAGAGCAAGTGCCTTTTCCATTGTACTATCGTCTCTAGCTCAAATCTTTTTAATACTCTTTTTGAAAATGAAAACCACCTTATAAAGGTTTTTCTAACATGTTTTTTCGTTTTGTTTTCATTTTTTGTTTTGTTTTTGGGCCACACTCACTGACACTCAGGGATTACTCCTGGCTATGTGCTCAGAAATCGTTCCTGGCTTGAAGCGATTGGGACCATATGGGATGTCGGGGGATAGAACTGTGGTCTGTTCTAAGCAGATGACTTACCTCTAGTGCCACTGCTCTGGCCCCTAACATATTTTTCAATTTAAGCAACATATGGTTGGTCTTTTTTTAAATTTAATTTAATTTTTATTTAAAGGATTAGTCCACACAAAATATATTCTTTGATTATTTATTGCAGAATTAAACTGTAAATTAGTAACAGGAAAATATGGCAAAGAAATTAGGTACACAGAAATTAAATGATATAATTATGGGTATAAGGTATTTGTGTGTGTATTATCTTTTGCATGGGTAAAAAAGAAAATAAGTTTTTTAATAAGAATTAAAAATTCTTAGAAATTAGAAATTTTAATATATTAAACAAAATACTTAGAGATTCATAGCATCAATTTATTTCATTTTAGAAAGGCACATTTCCAACTGAATGATATAAGTCTCCACTTCAAGAATCTAATCAGGGAGGAGCACAACAAATCTCATTTAAGCAGAAAAAAAATAATATAGAAAAATATAAGAACTAAAATCTACAAAATTGAAAAACAGAAAACAATAGAGAAAAATCAATGAAATAAAAGACTTCAGAGGTCAACAGAATTGGCAAACCTCAAATAAGACTAAAATAGGAAAATAAAACAAGTGGTGAGTCTCTGAACTCAAACTAGCACTCACTATAGGTTCAATTCAGTACTAAAAATTAAATAAAACTATAAACTAATCAATAGTTACCCAAAATAAAACAGAAAACCTTAAGTGTTCCTAATGCAATATTTAAGAGGAAAATAAAAATCAATTAAAAAAAAAACAAAGCTTATAACTGAAAAACAGTATGTGAAATCAAAATTTATGAAACTAAGAGTAATGATCACATGAAAAGATTCATTAAAATAGTCCCTACTATTATTCTCTTTCTTTGCCAACTTTTTTTTTTTGTGATCCTTACTATTTCCAAGCAAGTGTTCTTTCCTTTTATGGAATTCATCCTACAGATTTCTTGAGGGGTAGCTCTATTGGTAATTTACTTAATTGTTGTTTCTCTGAAAAACTCTTCACTCCTAAATCTGTGTTAACTAGTTATGTAGAATATTTGTGGTTAGAAGTCTTTTCAACTCAGCATTTTTTATACATCATGCCACATTTCTTTCTGGCCAGTTCCTATGAAAAAATTTTCTTACAGTCTTATAAATTTTCCTTATATATCAGTCTGCTTAATATATCAGTCTTGAGGATTCTTGCTTTGTCTTCAATTTTTGTCAATTTAAACTTGATGAATATTTCTGTGTTCATTAGTTTGGTTATTTAACTTGAAACTCTGAGGTTTTGGGTTCTGGGTGTGTCTTTCTCAGCTTTTGAAATAAAATTAGTTCATGTAGGGCATGAGAAAGGTAGGTATCTGTATGAATGACCTGGGTTTGATCCCCACCATCCCATATGGTACACATAGCACTACCAGGAGTAATTCCCGACTGCAGAGCCAAGAGTAATGACTGGGCATCACTCACTTACTCCCAATTATTTCTTGAGCTAGACAGTATAAGGGTAGTCAGTCCTATTTCAATCCCTGCTACTGCACATCAGTCCCCAAGCACTATGAAGGAACACAGCCAAGCAGAACTAAGAATAGCACCATTGGATATGACCCTAAAGTCAAGTGTGTGTGTGTGTGTGTGTGTGTGTGTGTGTGTGTGTGTGTGTGTGTATATGTGTGTATGTGGATAAAAGTTCTGCCTATTATTTCTTAAAACCTTCTATCATTTCGTAAAAGTTCTTTCTATTATTTTTTTCTAGTAAAAATTCTACTGCTTTGAATAAGTCCTCTCTGTGCCATCTTGGACTCACATCACTTGCAGAGTCCTAGTTCAAACAAAAGCTGATGGAGCCCCACTTCCATGCCAAACTTCATCTATGGATCAGAAACTTCCTTATGTCATCTTGAATCTTCATCCCTGAGACTTTCAAGTGAAAAAATGGCAGATACCTTCCAAATCTCCCTCTAGTTAATTACCAGTGAGTATTACCAAACTGAGAGATTAGTATAAGAAATAGCAAAAAATGTTCCAAATCATTGGAGAAAGATCTATGCACAGATTTAAGAGGTCTAAAGACACCAAAAATATATATCCAAGACATGCTGCAATCAAAATGGTAAGAACAAAACATAAGTGGTAGGAGACATAAGGGGCAAGAACCAAATATAAGTGGTAAGAGACAGGCAAAGTCTAAAATACACAAAGGAAAGAAAATCAATGTCACAACATTTCTCTCATATGAGATCCGAGAAAGCAAGAAGATCATGGGCTGACATGTTCAAAATATTCAGGAGAGGGGCTGGAACAGTGATGCAGTCGGTAGGGTGTTTGCTTTGCATGCTCTAACCTAGGACAGACCACAGTTCCATCCTCTAGCTTCCCATATGGTCCCCTAAGCCAGGATGATTTCTGAGTGAATAGCCAGGAGTAATCCCTGAGCATCACCAGGTGTGACCCCAAAACCAAAAAAAAAAAATAAAAAAAGATTCAGGAGAAATATCTTTTACCTAGGGTCCTGTACAATATAAAAATGTTATTCAGATTTGTGTAAAGTATATATAAAAAACCTCAGACAAACAAGAGTTCAAGACATTTGCTATACCTAATACACCCTTGCATGAATACTAAAAGATATCTGACAGAAAAAAACATCAGGGGGGTGGCAAAGAGATACAATAGCAATAGGGCATTTACCTTGCATGTGGCTGACATGGATTTGATCCCTGGCATCCATATGGTTTCCCTAAGTCTGCCAAGAGTAATTCCTGAGGCAGAGACAGGAGTAAATACTAAGCACTATTGGGTGTGGCCCCCAAACAAAAACAAACAAAAAGTATTATCTAAGTAGAAAAAATAACCAAAATCACCACAGAAAACTCTTGTACAGGGGTCATGATAATCTTCTCTATATCATTCCACATATAGTATATGTGCTGCCAAAACGAGCACAGAAAACTCTTTTGTATTAATAGTTTGCTTAAATATCAATGGAATAAACTCATCAAAAGGCGTAGAGTCACTGGATGAATCATCAAACAATAACAATCTATTTGTGGCTTACAGTAACATGTGTTTTTGTCACAGGATAAATTAATGTTCAGAATGAAAAGGACAGAAAACTATTACACAAACTAATGACAGACTTGAAAAGTTGGGATAGTCATATTACATCAGACAAAATCACATTCAATTTAAAGAAAGTAATTAGAAATAGAGATGGACATTATTTATTAAGATAATAGTAGATCAAGAAGTACTGACTCAAAAAAAAAAAACAAAACCCACATTCACCAAGTAAAGGAACATCACATTATATAAGACTTCTGCTCACAGATTTAAGAAAAGTACTGACAGAAACCCAATAGCAGTGGGAGACTTCAACACTCTACTTTTGTCATTAGAGAGAGCAACCTGACTGAATATCAGTAAAAATTTAATTTCCCTAAATGAGGAATTAGAAAAACTGGTATTAATGAACATATGCAGGAACCTCCATCTTCAAAACACCAAATACATATTTTTCTTTAGTGCACATAAAAACATTCTTCAGAATTGATCAAACTAGAGTATAACTCAAGCATACGCAATTTTAGAAATCAAAACAAACACCCTCTCATATTAAAATGCCATAAAAAAGATGGGGGGACTACAATACCTGGAAGCTATGCAAAATATTGCTGAATAACAACTAGATCAAAGAGAAAATACAAGGATAGGAAGATTCCTTGAAACTAGACAACAACAAAAAAAATAACTAACAAAATCTATTGGATACAGAAAAAGCTGTATTAAAAGTGAAATTCATAGCAATACAGGCCAATATAAGAAAGGCAGAAAAAAGGGGCTAGAGAGATCATACAGTGGCTCAAGCACTTGCCTTAAGTGTTGGTCAACCAGATTTGATACCCGGCATCTCATATGGCACTACCAGGAGTAGTTACTGAGTATAGAGCAAGAAGTAAACCTAAAGCATTGTTGGTGTTTTTCCTCAAACAAGGGAGTAAAACAAGAAGCTCAAATAAAAAACCTAAACATATGTCTTAACACTTAGAGAAGGAAAAAACAAATGATTCCCTAAACTATCAGATAACTAGAGAAGAAATGAATGATATAGAAATAAAGTGTAAATGACACCAGGTGCTGATTCTTCAAAGAATAAATAAGACAGTCAACCCTTTTGCCGAACTCATGAGGAAAAAGGGGGAAATGCCCATATAAATAACATCAGAAATTAAAGGGAAGAAATCATAACAGATACTTCATAAAACAAAGCATTATGAAAGTTCACTATGAAGAACTTTATGCTGCTAAGATGGGGAACCTAGAAGACAGGTATAGATTATTAGAATCATGTAGTGTTTCAAACTGAGTAAGGAGAAAACAGAATACTTGAACAGACTAACAACAAAAAAAGAAAATTACAATAGTAATATAGAATCACCCCATAAACAAAAGCCTCTGACCCAGATTGATTCATTTGCAAGTTATATCAATGCAGAAAAAACCCTCAACAAGATCCAACACCATTTATGATAAAATCCTAAACACAAAAGGATTAGAAGAAACATTTATCATTATACATAGTAATGGCCATTTATTCATTGCAGCACTGAACATACAAGCTATGACAAGAAATAAACCTATGTATCTAACAACAGATTAGTATATAATTAACATTTGATATATACACACAATGGAATTATATTCAGCTACAGGAATAATGAAATCAAGCAATTCATTTCCACTTAATGGAAATGAAGAATACTATGTTAAGTTAAGTCAGCAGAGGACAAACATTGGATGATCTTCATCCATGATATATAGAATATAGGATGAGAAAAAGTTTGGAATTGAAGAGGGGATAATTATTATTCTGGATCCTAGATTATAGAAAGGAGAAAGACAGGGAAGTAAAGAAATTGAGAGAAGATAATAAATTGAGGGAAGAAGATAAAAAATTGAGGGAAGTAGGCAGGAGGTAACAGAGGGAGGGACCAGAAATCTCAGCATATCATAGTGACGAAGAGGTAAGGTATCTGTACAGAGATGGAAATCACAGAGTTAACAACACAGCAAACAGGAGATCAAAATTGCAATACTAACTAAAGATAAATATGTAACATTAAAGGCTAGTGGTGGAAGGGACCTTGGGAACACTCATGAAAGGGAAGAGGACACTAGTGGTAGGTTAGAAAAAAGGAGCTGAGGCAATAGCATAGCGGTAGGGGCTTTTGCCTTGAACATGGCTGACTCAGAAGGAACCTAGATTCCATCATGGGCGTACCATATGATCCCCCAAGCCAGGAGCGATTTCTGAGCACATAGTCAGGAGTAACCCCTGAGTTGTCACCGGGTATGGTCCAAAAACAAAACAAACAACAACAATAAAAAAGAAGAAAAAGTTAGAACCTTATATGCTTGAAACTCCATTATGAATAATGTTTAAGTCACTTGTTTAAGTTATATAATTGCTATATATATATATATATATATATAATATATATATATATATATATATATATCCTACCTTATACTGCTGTTTCTGTTTTATTTTTCTTTTTAATTAAGTCACTTAAACATTATTAACTTAAACAACAATTATATATATATATATAAGTTATATAATTGTTGTTTAAGTTAATAATGTTTAAGTGACTTAATTAAAAAGAAAAATAAAACAGAAACAGCAGTATAAGGTAGGATATGGAGTGTCTCAGTCCTAATGCAGTTTACGGAAAGATGCCAAAATAAGTTAAGGTTGGAGCACTCTTTCATAGAGAATACATTACCTTCTAACAAAACTTCTAGTGAATTTGTAGGAAAAGAGTTAAAAGGCCCCTAAGAAAAGAATTCTGCCATTTTCATTATTCTCTTCCTGAAACCCCAATAAAGTTGCTCTTCTTGATTCTGTCACATAGAATGTTAATGTCATTGTTATTCTCTGTTCTTTTTGCTTTCTTTTCTCAAAAATTTTATTCTCAGATCTCTGAAGATGACTGATTTTATCTTTAACTTCTTCTATTCTGTGCCTGGGCTTGTTTGTTTGTTTATTTGTTTTTGGGGCCACAACCAGCGGTGCTCAGGGGTTACTCCTAGCTATCTGCTCAGAAATAGCTCCTGGCAGGCATGGGGACCATATGGGACCCCGGGATTTGAACCAACAACCTTAGGTCCTGGATCAGCTGCTTGCAAGGCAAACGCCGCTGTGCTATCTCTTTGGCCCCCTGAGATCATTTAAAAAAAATTTTTTTTGATCATATGTCAAGGTGCTCAGAAGATGTTCCTGATATATTGATCAGAGATACAAACCTTAGTCTCCTACATGCAAAACTGCACACAAGTTCTGGTGCTTTGTTCTACTTTTTAGGTTCAGCTACTATATTTTTTTTAGCTCTAGAATTTCTGTTTGGACCTTTTTGAAACCTCTTATATAGTATCAGTCTTTGTAAAACTTAGAGCCCACGGATCAAATTCCAATGAGTATCATCAGAACTGCTGCTTTAGGCCTGAATTTAGTCCTGCGACTTGTATGGTCATTTCACTACCAGAGAAACACTAAGCACCAAAGGTAGAGTAGTTGGCCCCTAGTACCATTAAGTATACAAAGGAAAGAAAAAGAAAGAAGAAAGAAAGGAAGGGGGGGTCCGGGAAGGTGGCGCTAGAGGTAAGGTGTCTGCCTTGCAAGTGCTAGTGTAGGACGGACCGCGGTTCAATCCCCAGTGTCCCATATGGTACCCCCAAGCCAGGGGCGATTTCTGAGCGCATAGCCAGGAGTAACCCCTGAGCATCAAATGGGTGTGGCCCAAAAAAACCAAAAACCAAAAAAAAGAAAGGAAGAGGAAGGAAGGAAGGAAGGAAGGAAGGAAGGAAGAAAGAAAGAAAGAAAGAAAGAAAGAAAGAAAGAAAGAAAGAAAGAAAGAAAAGAAAGAAAGAAAGAAAGAAAGAAGAAAGAAAGAAAGAAAGAAAGAAAGAAAGAAAGAAAGAAAGAAAGAAAGAAAGAAAGAAAGAAAGAAAGAAAGAAAAAAGAAAATAAAGAAAAAAAGAAAGAAGAGAGAAAGAGAAAGAAAGAAAAGAAATAAAGAAAGAAAGAAAAAGAAAGAAAGAAAAGAAAGAAAGAAAGAAAGAAAGAAAGAAAGAAAGAAAGAAAGAAAGAAAGAAAGAAAGAAAGAAAGAAAGAAAGAAAGAAAGAAAGAAAGAAAGAAAGAAAGAAAAAGAAAGAAAGAAAAAGGAAGGAGACCGGAGCAGTGGCACAATGGTAGGGTGTTCGCCTTGCAAGTGACTGACCTAGGATGGACCCTGGTTCGATCCCCTGGTGTCCATTATGGTCCCCCGAGCCAGGGGCAATTTCTGAGCCTAGAACCAGGAGTAATCCCTGAGCATCACTGGGTGGACTAAAAAAAAAAAGGGGGGGGAGGGAAGGAAGAGAGAGAGGGAGGAAGGAGGAGGGAGGGAGGAAGGAAGAAAGGAAGGAAGGAAGGAAGGAAGGAAGGAAGGAAGGAAGGAAGGAAGGAAGGAAGGAAGGAAGGAAGGAAGGAAGGAAGGAAGGAAGGAAGGAAGGAAGGAAGGATATTCTTCAGGTAGCTTGCACGATTGTGTTATGAGGTCTTTCTAGGCTGTTATCTTTGTCCAACCATGTGGGTGAATTCTTCCATTTCCTCATTATGTCTGGTTCTCCATGAAGGCCTGGGAAGGTGATTTAGAAATGTAGTTACAGGCGCCTGGCCAGTGCTGTCCAGACTAAGCGGGACTGGATAGTAACAAAGAATTTATGGTCTCAAGTATCAGGCACTAGTTATAGCACCAGGATTGAATTTGAGTGGGCCTGAGTAGTGGCATCTAGATTACCAGTAACAATTAGTCAGTGTTTTGAGACTTGGGTTGTTGCTGTTAACATGCTTGGGCAGGCTTAAGAGGAGGCTGGGGCTTCAGTTCCAGTTAGAGGAAAAACCTCAAAGCTGGCTAGCCACGAGCCACCAAGGGAGTATGAGGTATCTGATTACACTTATTAGTGCATTTTATTGATTTAAATACATAAATTTATTCTACACTCTGCAAAGCATTATGTAGCAAAGGACAGACTACAAAAATTAACTTGTCTTAATTTGCTTGCAGCCTATTTAAATAAATAATAAAATACATTATAAAACATTTGTAGGATAGATACCAAACTTTATGATGAAACAAAAGAATAACTAAGTAAAGTTTCAGAAACACACATAGGAAGGAAGGAAGGAAGGAAGGAAGGAAGGAAGGAAGGAAGGAAGGAAGGAAGGAAGGAAGGAAGGAAGGAAGGAAGGAAGGGAGGGAGGGAGGGAGGGAGGGAGGAAGGAAGGGAGGGAGGGAGGAAGGGAGGAAAGGAAGGAGGGAGGGAAGGAGGGAGGGAAGGAAAGAAGGGAGGGAAGGAAAAAGGGAGGGAAGGAAAGAAGGGAGGGAAGGAAAGAAGGGAGGGAGGGAAGAAGGAAGGGAGGGAGGAAGGAAGGAGAGAAGGAAGGAGGGAGGGAGGGTGGGACTTGGGAAAAATCAGATGAATCTTTACATAAATAGGACTTACACTGTATTTAAAAGCAGGTAAGGAGGGTAGGAAAGGCATTATTTATCCTGAAGAAAGCACAGGCAAAAACACAGAGACCAAATATATAAAAGAAACTTATATGACCATTAAGATGGGCCTAACTAGAGTAGAAGAAACAAGGTATGTGCTCTGTGATTGGCAGTTTTACATATTCTTTGATAGTGAAAGCTGGGGGTGAGGGGAGAAAGGTGAAAGCTCATAAAAAAAAGAGAAAATTCTGAAGAGAAAAATGAATAAATAGAAATACATTAAACATTGTGTAGTTATTTTTAAAATAACAAAAATACAATTTCAAGTGTTAATATACATGTAAAAATTAACTCATTTGTTTTTCTATTATTTTCCATTTTAGTTACACAGAGGATGGAAAATTGAAAACTACACCTCCCTCTTATTTTGCACTTCGAATAATAAATAAAGAGGCTCTGACTTGTATTCCAACAACCAGAGTGCAGTAATAGTGGAGGTAAAATTTGCATTTTGATGGTGCATTTCTAGCAAGTATAGCAGAGAGGTCTGGAACAACAGTGAGCCAACAATAGATTCCCAGTCACCTGATTTAGCTCACGATATTTATGGAACATGCAACAGAAGAACGTGATTCCTGGTGTCCTGGCTTCATGATGGACATTAAAATAGCATGCTAGCTGAATAATGGCAGAATTATGTTCATTATTCCTAGGCATTCAGCCTAGAACTTGGTCCATTATTTCTTCTAATCATGTTGTAGGAATTTATATTCCTTATTAAATTCCCCTTTATATTCCACTTATTGTACACAGAAAGGTAAGACACATGTAAGTAAAGCCTAATTGATAGTCTTATTTTCCCCTCCTTTTAAATATGTTTGTGAGAAGTTTCAGGTATACATAGAAGTAGATAGGGAGTATAACAAACCCCCATATGCCAACTGTAAAATGATAAATTTAAGCCAATCATGGAGTTTAATCTATCACCTTGCAGTATTTTATTTATTTAGTTTGGGTTTGGGGGGCCACACCTGGTGTGCTCCGGGGTAACTCCTGGTTCTTGGTTCAGAAATCGCTCCTGGAAGGTTCGGGGGACCATATAAGATGCTGGGGATCAAATCCATGTCCACTCAGGGTTGGCTAATGCAAGGCTAATGCTCTAACATTGCAATATTGCTCCTATCCCAATCCTTGCAGCATTTTAAAACAGATATCCAATTTTCTGTAATACTCTCTATGTATAAACACATTATCTCTAAAAGGTAAGAATTCTTTTCTAAACAATTCCACCATAGTCCTATCAAACTAATAAGATAGCAAAAATTCCTTAATTTAACTAGATATATAACCACGTATATTTAATGTTTAAATGTTATAAATCACCATTGTTTGTAATGAGAAATAATGATAACCATGTTTTAGTTCAACTCTTGACACTCGATTATAATAGCTGTATTATAACTGAGAAAGCTTCAAGGAAGTGTTTATAACCTAAGGGAAAAAACTATTCTATTCTTCTTACCGTCTCTTCCCATTAACAACTAAGCTGCTTATATACTGAGGCTCTTGTTTCACAGAATTCTTTGACAATTAAAATATGGTTCTATCGGGGCTGGAGTAATAGTACAGTGGTAGGGTGTTTGCCTTGCAAGAATCCAATCTGGCACAGATGCCGGTTCAATTCCCTGAATTCCGTATGATCTCCCAAGCCTGCCAGGAGGAATTTCTAAGCACAGGGCCAGAAGTAACCTGAGTGCCACTGTGTGTGGCCCCAAAACCAAAATCAAACAAACAAAAAACACCCCCCCCAAATATGGTTATATTAACTGTTTCTAATTTTAAGTTCCAACCAACCTTCAAAAAGTTGTCAAAAAAAAGTTAGGCTCCATTACATCTGGCTAGGCTGTATTAACTTGATGTGATCAAATCTTAGATTCTGACTGGCAATTTACACATATTGGAGTAATAAAAATGGGAAATAAAATCATACATTATAGTTTTCAGAAAAAATGCATTAAACATTATACTAAGTATCTGTATATTTCATTGCATATGAATTAAAATTCTATTAAAATAAATTAACTTAATCTTATTGAAATAGAACTTATTAAAATTAAAATAAAAGCTTAAAATTTATACACTAACCGTTTTAAAAAACTAGGATTGGGAGGTGATGAAGAATAATAAAATTACCTTTGAAAGTGAAGGCTAGAAGCTAATAACCAATTTCAGGAGGATAAAGAGTTTATTTTTCTTTACTTGCTCAGGGCTTGTGGTTTAACTAGTGCCAGAGATTTCTACTCCACTTAGGCCATGTATCATCATTTGGCTTCCCCCACTTTTACCAATCAGGCTGAAGATCTGGAAGGAATTTTAAGGTTCCTTGAGGAATGTGGGAGGAATCTTAAACTATCACCTCTTTTGGTCAATAATCTTGGAACTACTTGCTTCCATCCTCTGACAAATTCTGCCTCTACTACTTTCAAGTTGGGTAACCCTGGAAAAGCAGGAAAACGTTTCTTCAGATCAGCTATAAAATGCAGATAATGTGAACATCAGCCTTACAGTCACTATAGATTCATGCTTAAGGAGCCAGGGAACTAGTCCAAAGGGGCCGAAGTGTCATGAACACAACCAGAAGCACCATCCCTGGCACTGCAGAGCTCTCAGGCCACCATAAGGTGGAGACCTGAACACTGCTATAGAAATGCCCTCCAAGGAGTTTTTCTTTAAGACAAAGATTGAGTCCATGTGCAACATTAACCATAGTATCTGATCTACTCATCCTAAGCTGTTGTGATCATCATTGTTATTACTGTTACCACTTCCTTATCAAGTCCCAAAACATACTCTCCCACCAAACTTTTTTATATTTTATTTTTTTATTTTGGGGCCATACCTGGTGACGCTCAGGGTTACTCCTGGCTATGCGCTCAGAAATCACCCCTGGCTTGGGGGACCATATGGGACGCTGGAGGATAGAATTGTGGTACATCCTAGGTCAGTCACATGCAAGGTAAACGCCTGACCGCTGTGCCATCGCTCCAACCCCTTCCATAAACCTTTTGATAAAAAAAAAAAAATCCAATACATTTCTTCCTACGCCTAGACTGTGTGCACGCACTTTTCATAGGAATAAAATTTTCCATAATTACATGTTCAACTCCCTAAGCACAGGGAGGGAAAAAAATGTAAGTAAAAAGATGAATTTTGAAAAAAGAAATTGAATAAAAAAAATGAATGTAAGAGAGAAGTGCTTAAAAAAAGAGAAAAATTGAGAATAAAGAAAAATAAATTTACTATATAGAGAAAAAATATTTGGATACAGACAGACAAAGAAAAATTGAGCAAAGGAGTTCTTTTATAGAGAGAAAAAGAGACAGAGACAGGCAAAGAAAAATTTTAAATAGAGGATATTTGCCTCTTAGATAGATAGATAGATAGATAGATAGATAGATAGATAGATAGATAGATAGATAGAAAGAAATAGAAAGAGAAAGAGAAAAACTCTGATAACCCCACAACTGCCCCTTATCAGCAGGAAGCAGCTAGAAAGAATTTGTCACCCCTTTACCCTAAAGAATTGGAGTATTTCAATATCTTAGGATAGGCATAGATTTTATAAAAAGCTACGAAGTTAATGTTTGTTTCATTTCTTCCCTACACTTGACTCTAGGTTTTGGAACTTCTAAATGAACTGTCAAAAATAAAGATGGAGCAGACAACCACCATGGCTTTTACAGAAGACCATCATCTACTGAACTCCACTGACTGCTGAGGATAACTCTCCATATAAAAAAATCCTTTTAGAACCCAGGGTTCACTTGACCTGTTAAACTGCAAGGTTGCTGAACTTCTGCAGGTTACTGCAGTAAGTGGCACCTGCTGCTTAGCTGCTGCTCAGCTTCAAGGGCCCAAGGTTGCCAGAGCTAAAGGCTACAGAGTCAGGGGCCCATGGGAACTGGCTGCCAGGTGGGACCAAAAGCCCACTCAGAAAATGCCAAGTCGTATCGACCACCTACCAAGGACTGACTGAAAAGAGAGAGAGAGAGAGAGAGAGAGAGAGAGAGAGCGAGAAGAGAGGAGAGAGAGAGAAGGAGAGGGGGGGAGGGAGAAGGGGGAGGGAGAGAGAGAGATCAGTTTCCCAGTCCAACATTTGTTCAGTTTTGTGTTTTTGTTTGTTTTCTTGTTATATGTTTTGGGGCCACTACTGTCAGGAATTACTCCTGGTTCATTCAGAAATCACTCCTGACAGGGTTCAAGAACTATATGGGATACCCAGGATGGAATCCGGTTGGCCATGTGCAAGGCAAGAACTTCACGTGCTGTGTTCTCTTCTGTCCCATTTCCCAGTCTGAAATCCGAAGCTAAGTTCCTGATCTTGTGTCTACTTGCTCAAACTTGCTCTTTCCCTTGACCATTTTAGGATTGTACTTTAGTGTTATCTGTTCTTGTGTCTTTCCTTAGCCTTAGGTCATAGTCATGTGAGCAAGAGCAAAATGAAAGTATTACTTAACTAGGAGTAATTTCTGAGAGCAGAGCCAGGAGTAACCCCTGAGCGCTGCTAGGTGTGGCCCAACTCCCCCCAAAATAAACAAACAAAAAAGAAAGTAATACCTGACTGGAAGTCTTTCTTTTATCCCTTTCCCAGCTTTCCAATTACCTTATTTTGACTGTATAGCCTTTCAGCAGGCAAGATTTAAAATGACTAAAGTAAACAGTTTACTTGGTATTCCTCAGTAAGAGTGACCATTTCTGTGAAGAACATGGAGGTAAACTGGTCTCTTCCTTGGACAGATTGTCCATTGTTCCCAGTCTGATCACTGTATCCTGACACCTTTCCTCTCTGTTCTTCTGTCTAGGTTCATACATAAAACTCTCAAATGTCTGCTATCAATTTCCAAGTTTATGACATCTGGGAACTAAGCTATACATATTTAGATGTTTTGAAACTACCGCAATAATTTTTTCTAAGACATATTTTCCAAACTCAGGTGTTGGTCATAGTATCAAGTGCAATTGGTTGTTTGTTTCCTGCTTGTTTGCATAAAGAAGGTAAAATTCAAGGGCACAGAATGAGTCATTTTTTTTTTTTTTTTTTTGGTTTTTGGGTCACACCTGGCAGTGCTCAGGGGTTATTCCTGGCTCCAGGCTCAGAAATTGCTCCTGGCAGGCACAGGGGACCATATGGGGCGCCGGGATTCGAACTGATGACCTCCTGCATGAAAGGCAAACGCCTTACCTCCATGCTATCTCTCCGGCCCCAGAATGAGTCATTTTAAAGGCAAGACATATGAAATAAGTTTGGGAGCCTCTGTCTTTTTTTTTTGGGAGGGGGGCCACACCTGGTGGTGCTCAGGGGTTACTCCTGGCTGTCTGCTCAGAAATAGCTCCTGGCAGGCACGGGGGACCATATGGGACACCGGGATTCGAACCAACCACCTTTGGTCCTGGATCGGCTGCTTGCAAGGCAAACGCCGCAGTGCTATCTCTCCGGGCCCGGGAGCCTCTGCTTTAAGACATAAAATACTAATAAACTCCAGAAATCTATGAGAACAACTAGTAGCCCTAGGTAAAGGAGAGACTGTACATTATATTTTTTTAATTAAAACCATGATTAAACTATTTTCCCAATAAATTATTGGGCCTTCACCCTTTCCACACTTACACTGTAGCATGGGCCACTGACTTCACTTTATGAGTAATTTCCTCTATGATCTTTCCTTCCTTTCTATTTGCAGAATTTGTTTAAGATAAATTCATCATACTCCCATCAGATGCTAACAAATAGTCTAGACAAATAGTCTAGAGCTAAAAGGCTATGGAAGATAGTTAGCATTTTACACTTTCGTCTTTTGCTTTGCTAAAAATTCAAAAGCTTTTTGTTATTATTGTTGTTGCTACTTTATTTTTGGGTTTGGGCCTTACTCACTGATATCAAAGATTACTCCTCTGTGCTCAGAAACTCTAGCAGGCTTGGGGGAGAGGGCATATAGTGTGCCAGAGATTAAGACTAGGTTGTAGGTTGCTTGTACACAAGGCAAATGCCCACCTTCTGTACTATCACTCTAGCCCAATTCATGGACTTTTGACTGATCATCATCTCCATGACTGCCTGGAGATGAATGATCCAATCCAGCATACATTTTTGGGTGTGGTAGCTTCAAAACCTATCTCTACCAGATAACACAACTGAAAATTCTCTCACAGGACTATTCGTCATCCTTCCAAATTCCTATTTTAAAGGCTTGTCTCTTATAGCAACCATGACCTTAGTGGTTCAAAGGGATCCTGTTCATTCAATCTATCTTTCCGAAACTCTGTGAATGGTAGGCTGTATGCAACCTCCATGTAATTCCCACACCCTTATGCCACCTCTGCTGCTTAAACTTGTATCACAGTAACCCCAGTCCTTCCCCTTGCTAAAGAAGTAGTAAGAAAAAGCACTGCCATATATTTCCCATATGCAGGACTCACATTGTTTCTGTGGTAACTTGGTATAAATTAGCTTCCCCACAGATCCAATAGAATCCCCTAGGAATTTTCTAAGTTATATTAGAGGCAACATTTCATGTTTCTTGGAGGTGGGAAAAGTTAGAGTTTGAATTTGGCTCATTTAGTCCCCCCCCCCCCATGCCATTGAATTTCTTGAGTAGTTCTGTTAAAGAATTTTTGAGCTAGACAGGTTACATCCTCCACAGGGAGAGTAAATGGCTGCTAAGCCATAGAAATGCAGTATCTCTGTGACTGACATTCTAATAGCCAGATATCTTTCAGGTAGATAGATTAATTAAAGGGGACAGTTGATTATATATGATCAGCATATCCTTGAGGTTCTAGAAATTGTGTGCACCCCTAAGCAGGTGGAAATCATATACTACTGAGGCCTTTGGAAAGGAGATGCTGTAAGTGCTAAGGATAATAGACTCCAGTTCCCTAGCTTCCCAGGGCCAATAATCTCCCAAATTGGTTCCATCATAGAAAAAAAAAAAAAGAAACACAAAGAAACATTCAGCCAGTGAAAGGACTAAGTTCTTAGTAGGTATAGAGACAAAGAACTCTTTGGGACTTTCAAAAGTGGCAGAAAGTCAGCAGCAGCAATAGCAGCAGCCACAGTAGAAGCATGGGAATCCAGAGACATGAAGAGCATCTTGTCCCAGTGGGCCCTGAGTGCCAAACACCACCCTCCCTCCAATCCAAAAATGCGGTGCCAAATAAAACAGTGGCTATCATCAGATTGTAAAATAAATCCTCGGGAGATTGCTGGAGAAGAAAAACATGACAGCAGTGACACAGTGAGCATAGGTACCTTCAATTGGTTGCACTCTCTGGATGCAAACATTTTGAGTGCAGCTGAGGCATTGAGGGAGTGTATCTAAGCAAGCCCCATGATCTGCCTTTACCACCAGCAACAGAGGGAAATACAGGTTGTGAGATTGACTACAGACAAACAGCAGTGTACTGAAGCTTGGGAGCCTCAATTTCTTGCCAGCATCCTTTAGTCCAGCCTGGCTTTTGCTTCCAGATTCAGGCACAGCCTGCATTCTGAACTAAGGTTGCACACCCAGAGAAATGGACAACCTAAAAACAGGCAAGAGCAGAAACCAGCAGCATGGTGACATTGAGAAGGTTTTGGAATCAACAGACTATTTTGAACACAGGCTAGTAACCAAGAAAAGAGTGCAGCCACTCTGCCATACTCTGTGGTGGCACATTTCTTCTAGACCAGGAGCCCCATAATAACACATAAAAAACAGCACCACACTGCAAAGATCACATAAGAAGGCAACACAGAACCCCACAAACAGTGAATGAAGATGATATTTCTTAGGATCTAACTAATATCAGCCATCTATAAAGCCTCAGTGATAAGGAATTTAGAAAGGAAAAGTGGAGGATGTTAAAACAGTTTAAAGAAAACATGTAATGGACAGCAAGAGAATATGAGAATAAAAATGACAAAACTTCAAACAAAAATGTCAGCAGTGTAACAGATGCTGAGTAAAGAATTAGTGACCTGGAAGATGAGCTGAATAATATCTCCATACATAGAAGAAGCTGGAAAAGAGGTTTAAGATAAATGAACAAAAGATGGAAAAAATATTAATAGACCTTTGGGATAAATTCAGCATAAATAAAATAAGAATCATTAGGGTCCAAGAAAAACAGGAAGAAAACCCTCATAAAGAATCAACAGCCAAAGATATCATTGCTGAGATATTCCCAGAGCTAAAGAATGCTTGCACCCACATTCTGGAAGCCCCAAAATGCCACCTAAAAGAGATATATATTAAATGATCCCAGGTCACATCCTAGTGATAAGGATGAAAACCATAGATATAGAATACTAAAAGCAGCAAGATCAAAAAGGGAAATTACATACAAGAAGCAAATTTAAGATTACTGTAATTCATCACAAGCAACCCTTCAGACCCAAAAACAGTGGTAGAATAGAATGGAATAATTCAATTAAATGAACACCTTGCTATGAATATCTCACCCAGCCAAATTTTCATTCAGGTTTGAAGGAAGAAGGATATACAGCTTCACAAATAAACAGTAGATCAGGAACTTTACAGACTCAAAACCTACCTTAAAAGAACTGAAGGATCTACTGTAAGGCAAAACAGGCCCCACAAACACACCAAACTTCTACAAAAAGATGGCACAAAATCCCATAACAATAATGTCTCAACATAATGGACTAATTGCACTAATTAAGAGACAGAGTGGCAAATGCATCAGAAAATTGAATCCAAGATTTTATTGCCTATAAAATACCACATTTGAATACTCAGAGAAAACACAGATTCAAAGTCAAAGGTTAGAATAAAATCCTTCAAGTAAAAACTTCCTATAAAAAGGCTGTGGAGACTATACATATCAGATGACACAGACTTCAAGTTTAAAAAGGTTATGAGACAGAGAAGATAATTTCTTAATAATGAATGAATATGTAAATCAGTAAGAAATTACCCTCCTAAACTTAATGCACCCACTGAGGAGTCAGCAAAATCCTTAAAATCCTTTAATAGACTTAAAGACATAAATCGCTATAAGTGGGAGGTTTCAATACTACCCAATAATCTTTTGATAGATCAATCAGGCCCAAATTTAAGAAGGATTTTCTATATTATAAACAGACAAAAAGATATGTTATAAAGGGGCTGGAGAGATAGCATGGAGGTAAAGCGTTTGCCTTTCATGCAAGAGGTCATCGGTTCGAATCCCAGCATCCCATATGGTCCCCTGTGCCTGCCAGGAGCAATTTCTGAGCATGGAGCCAGGAGTAACCCCTGAGCACTGCCGGGTGTGACCCAAAAACCACAAAAAAAAAAAAAAAAAAAAAAAAAAGATATGTTATAAAAAGTCCCCCCCCCCAAAAAAAAACTAATCCCATTCATAACTGTGCCTCAGAAAATCAAGTACCTTGGAGTAAAATTAACTCCAAGGTACTTAAGGAGATGAAAGGCCTACACACACACACAAAAAAAAAACCTACAAAACTCTACTTCATGAAATAAAAGGAGACACAGAAAATGGAGACATGTACCAAGCTCATGGATTGGGATAATTAACATCATTAAAAATGCAATACTTCCCAAAGCATTGAACAGCTTTAATGGAATCCCTCTAAGAATACCCATGACATTTTTCAAATAAGTGGATTAAATACTTGTAAATTCATTTGGAACAATAAATGTCCATGAATTAATGAAACAATAGTTGGAAAAAGGAGATGAGAGACATCAGTTTCGCAACTTTAAATTGTACTATAAAGCAATGATCATTAAAACAGCATGGTATTAGAATAAGGACAGACCCTTAGATCAATAGAATAGAATATTCTGAGACTGATCCCCAGGTATAGTATCAATTCATCTTTGATAAAATGGAAAGAAATAAAAAGTAGAGCAAGGAAAACCTCTTCAACAAGTGGTGTTGAGAAACTGGTTAAGTGAATGCAAAAAAAATATGAACTCAGACCTCTCTTTTTAACACCATGCAAAAGATCAAATCAAAATGGATTAAAGACCATGATATCAGACCTGAAAGCATAAGTTACCTAGAGGAATAAAGCACACTCCATGACATTAAACACTCATCTTCAAGGATGAAACACCACTGTCCAAGCAAGTGGAAGTAAATATAAGCAAATGAGATTACATTAAACTGAGAAGCTTCTACATTTCAATGGAAAGTTTACCCATAAAATAAAATGGGATAAACTATTCATCTAATAATCATCAGATAAGGGGTTAATTTCTATAATATACAAGGCACTGAATGAACTTAGCCAAAAAAAATATCTAGCACCATCCAAAAAATAAGAAATGAGCAGACCTTTTCTCAAAGAAGAAATATAGATGCCAAAAATGTGCATGGAAAATTTTCCACATCACTAAGCATCATGGAGATGCAAATCAAAACAATAATGAGATATCTCAGACCATACAGACTGGCACACATCACAAGAACAAGAACAACCAGTGCTGTCACCGATGCAAGAAGAAAGGGAGTTTCATTCACTACTCATAGGAATGTAATCTTCCCCAGCCTTTGTAAAAACAATATTGATAGTCCTCAAAAATCTACAAATTGAGCTTCTATATAATCCTGCAAAACCACTCCTAGGGATATACCTGGGAACCCAACTACACTACTACATGCTGAAAGGCCCTCTGCATTCCTATGTTTGCCACAGCACTATTTACAATAGCCAGAATCTGGAAATAACCCAAGTGCTAGATAATAGATGAGTGCCCCCTACAAAGTATCCTTAATATTGTAGCTAGCATCACTCAGATTCTAATGAGAATCTTCATCAGGGAACTGCCCTGGAATGAGTAGTGGATTATTTACAGTCCCAGAACATACCTCCAGAAAGTTACTCCCAGAGAGGATGTACCAGCTATTTGACAGCCTTTGGAATTAATGTCTTATCAATCCTAAGTTTTAGTTAAAAGGAGTTGATGGCAGTCAGTCCAAGTAGGCTTAAGAGTCTGGATGATTAAGTGTAAATGGTCAATTAGAGCCAGGGGTGCCTCAGTAAGGGTGGAGGTTTATTCAAAAGATCAGTGGCACTAATGGCTTTGATAAATCAAAGTTCATCTTCCTCCCAATATTTAATACTGCAAGTCTTAGTAAACTAGCAGGTTTTCTTTAGGGGTATCTGCAAGTCTGGAAAAGTTGAGGCAAAACTCTGACTTTTTTTATACCAAGGAGGAATCAGGATAGGAATGTTTGTAGTTGGTGCTGCTTGACTAGATTGGGAAAAAAAAGGAGGTGGATGGCTCAGAACTCTTGAGGCTTCAGAGCATCTCGACCCATTTTAAATTCTCAGACCAAGGAAATAGCACAGCATTTTTGAGGTGGCATAAGTAAATAAATTCACTCATATTGTGTGGGAAACATCTTGCTTGGTTTCTTGACCATTATGGGCTATGGTCACATGAGCCACCATAACCTTGCAAGCTTTCTAGAGGCAGGGTTAACTATTTTGTCTGGTTAAGGACTACATCTTGCCAATATATATGACAAGTAAAGACAGAAAAGAGGGAGGGAGAGAAAGAAAAAAATATGGAAAAAGTCAGGCAACTATGACCTTATAAAGTGACTCTTCAAAAGGATACCCCTTTTGAAGGTGGGTCATTCCATCTCACAAATTTCTTAGTTTTCCAGGGTTAATTTGACTTCACAGTACCTAGAGAAACCCTTGAAAATTTTGAATATAGTCTAGTGGGAGTAAGTTACTTCCCATTTCCACCTATTAATTGGTACAACACAGGAGTGTACAGGAGTACAACACAGCCAGTCTCCAGTTATTTTCCTCAAAGAGATGCATCTCTGATAAATCCTAGACTGGAGGCTCTTCAGGGAACAGCCAGATTTCACCACAAAACCACAGATCAGGACTCTGCACTCACACTCTGACCTCACTTGTACTCATACTTACTCCACAGACAACCTTACCTCAAACCTAAAACCTGAAATACACAACTTCATCTCCTACAAGGCTATTTTTTTGAAAGTGATCAGGCTTCCCATAGTAAATTTTGAAGGGTCCATTATGAAACCTGGGTTCCTACTAAGTCCTGCTGGTAGGATTATGCACTCCACTTCTGCTGCTTCCTGGGACCTTTTGGGTTTTTTTTTTTTTGGGGGGGGGGTAGGGGGGACACTCGGTAATGCTCAGGAGTTACTCCTGGCTATGCGCTCAGAAATCGCTCCTGGCTTGGGGGGACCATATAGGACTCCGGGGAATCGAAATCCAGTCTGTCCTAGGATAGCGCAGGCAAGGCAGGTGCCTTGCTCCACCACTCTGGTCCCTCTTGGGGTTTCTTTGTGAACTTGGGGAAGTCATACCAGCATGCAGATGGATCACAGCCCTTCATAGATAAGAGTTCATGGTGGCCAGGTGGAACTAGCATTCCAATAGAATAGGTCATACCCTCGCTATAAGAAGTTGAAAACGGGGCTGGGCGGTGGCGCTAAAGGTAAGGTGCCTGCCTTGCCTGCGCTAGACTTGGACGGACCGCGGTTCGATCCCCCGGTGTCCCATATGGTCCCCCAAGCCAGGAGCAACTTCTGAGCGCATAGCCAGGAGTAACCCCTGAGCGTTACCGGGTGTGGCCCCAAAAAAAAACAAAAAACAAAAAACAAAAACAAAAAAAAAGAAGTTGAAAACACCATCTCAAGACCCCAGATAAGTCCCCAGAAATGGTGCTGGATTCTCAGGCAAGAGAAATAGGCATCGAGGCTATTTTTAGGAAGCAGCTTTATTATAATGTATCAATACAGTCTGAAGAATTCCTATCCAGAATCTTAGCACCAACTCAGCAAGAGAACTATCTTACCCTCAGTAAGCAAGCTTATAAAATAGGAAATGTAATTCTACTACATAAGAATATTCCTTTGCCACTGACTGATTCGAGAGACCCTTATAAGACTATTAGGCTCCTGGAATACCCTTCTTCTCTTCCCACAGGCCTTCATATTCCTTTACATTCCATACTCCTGTGGATTGCTGCACACTCCTCAAAGAACATGCTAAAAAAAAACCCAGAAATAATGCAAACTTTAAAGCACTTCTTTAAAGAAAAGACTTTAAAAAAGAATAATTTATTAAAAGATAAAGGAAAACTATAATTTATAAAAAGAAACATTTAAGCACATGCTTTTATTTGAAAAGAGAAAACATAATAAAACACATTATAATAAAGTACCAAATGATGTTAGACATTCTAAACTTATTTATACCATATATATTTCTTTCATCTACCATAAAATAGAAAAATATCATATTAACTTAAAAATTTTCAAAAATCTCTCCCTGTTCTTTATTACTCCAAATTTATGGTTCTATGCACTTGTTCTTTTTTTTTTTTTTTTTTTTTTTTTTTTTTTTTTTTTTTTTTTTGGCCACACCCAGTAACACTCAGGGGTTACTCCTGGCTATGTGCTCAGAAGTTGCTCCTGGCTTGGGGGACCATATGGGACACCGGGGGATCGAACCGCGGTCCGTCCAAGGCTAGCGCAGGCAAGGCAGGCACCTTACCTCTAGTGCCACCGCCCGGCCCCTATGCACTTGTTCTTAATGAATCACTTTCAAAGATAAAATGATAGGTACTGAAAAAGTCTTCTGAATAGGTGACTGAGTCCACAGATACTGATCTCTGGAAATTGAAAAAAATTAGCATTTTTCCCACTACTACCTCAAGGTCCCCAAAATTCAGAACTATAAGCATCCCCTGAGCATAGGGGCAGGCATATCGCATCAGCAATGACAAGTGTAGCCTCTAGCCTCTTCCCACCAAAATAGTAATACATTCCCTGTACAACCCAACACATAATTTTGATTTATTTTAATTTTGATCCAACACAGGCATTTTTAAGATGCTATAGAGGGGACTACAAGATAAAATAAATATTAAGATCTCCAGATTTAAGACAAATGCAGTCCGGGCCCAGGTAAGTAAATAATTGAGCAAAGTGATTAGGTGTACAGAACTAGAGAACATGTTCCCTACTTCAGTAGAAACAAGGCAGCTTTCTTGGGATTTCCCACAAGTAATGCCAGGAGTCAAGTTATTTTTTTTTTAAGCTGAATACTTTAATCCATCTGCCAACAGCCTCCAAACTGGCCAGACAGGGTCATCTCTAAAAGAAGATGAACCCCAAGCAAGGTCATAAAGAGGATTATAGAGGGAAGGGATATAGGGAGGTTCTAGCTTTCTGATGATCTTTAAAATGATTGGCTATTGTCTAGGGGTACCTTCCTACTGCTCCCTTTAGTCTTTCCCTGATAGGCTACCTGGTATGGCCAGAGAGCTTGGGGTGGTGTTAATGGAAATAGGCTTTAGATGCCTGACAACAGATGAGTGGCTAAAGAAACTGTAGTACATATACACAATAGAATACTATGCAGCCGACAAAAAAAAATGAAATCATGAAATTTTCCTATACATGGATGAACATGGAATCAATTATGCTGAGTGAAATGTCAGAAGGAAAGAGATAAGACACAGAATAGTCTCTCTCATCTATGGTTTTTAAAAAAGTAAAAGATTATTGTAATAATACACAGAGACAATAGAGATGAGGGCTGGAAGTTCTGGCCCACAATATGAAGCTTACCACAAAGAGTGGTGAGTTCAGTTAGAGAAATAACTACACGGACAACTACCATGACAATGGTAGTGAATAAGAGAAATAGAATACCTGTCTTGAATAAAGACAAAGAGTTGGGGAGGAAGAGCATGGAGACATTGGTTGTGGGAGTGCTGCACTGGTGAAGGGGGGTGTTCTTTTTTTTGTTTATATGAGTAAAATCTAACTACAAATATGCCTGTAATAAAGATATATATAAAAATAAATAAAATAAAATAAAATAAAATAAAGGAAACCTATCCTGTGGCTTACACTATGTGATTCTTACAAAATGGCATCTCTTCCTGTTCAGAACAGAAGCCTGCCATCTGACCTTTACAAAATGGCGTACCCCCTCTCTCAGAATCCAGGACCCCATATTCTCGCCTCTTCATATGAACCGGAGTCAAATCCTTGACTCTCCTTGAGATTCCTAGTCTTTGTCTCTACTTATGGGCACACACTGAGACCTTAACACAAGCATCTTAACTGCACCTATGCATGCCTGAATAAAACAGGTGAGGAAATTAATTATGTAAGGACCTACTAAGAAAATCATTAAAAAAAAAAAAAAAAAAAGAACAATGCCCCAGCCAGGGCTGTTACCAGAGAGGATTTCCAGAGTGATTGAGTGACCCACTATTCATACCAGAAGGCAGAATTTTTCCATCACCTTCCTCATCTCTGCAAATTAGACTTCGCTACTGCAGAGTCTCATGGATGACCCTTGACTTGTTAGCATAGAAACAACATTGCTCCCCCAGAGCATAGGTCTAGTTCCCGCCTGTTCTGGAGAGCAACTTCAGCTAAGGAGGCAACTTGTTCTTTTCATGTCCTGATCAGTGTCCACTTGTTGGAAGAGTTGTTTAAGTTGCATGTCTCCCTTGCATTGGAGGTCAATCTTATACCAGGTTCTATAAGAGTAGGAATAAGAAGGGGAATTGCCCTCATATAGTGAGGATAACTCTGCTCAACTTGCTCCCACCCACCTTCTTAAGCCAGGTATGACACCTGTGGTGGGAAAATGACCATGATTCAAAACTTGCCTGGTCTTGCAAAAGCAATGGCAAACACACAGGGGTCAGTCTCTTGGTACACATGGCAAGCCATGTCCTATTCAGTACCCAATAGACAAGGGGACTGTTTAAAGGCAGCCAGAGTCTGTTGTCTGGACCACTACTCCCAGTTCTCCCACTCTCATGAAATATGGGGGTCCAAGGTCCAAGCACAACCAGCTGTCTTTGCCCTAGCCCTAGTGGCTTTGAGAAAATGGTGGGTTGCTTCTAGGTCCTGAGTGCCTCTTCCCCTTCAGTTATTGGGCCAAGAAGAAGTATAGGGTTGTGGGGCTTATACTGGCACCTTAGGACAATGTTGATCTGCTGACTCCCCACTTCTTATTTGCCTTAATTTATGCTTCCCTAATAGAGAGTTAGTTTGGGCACATTCTCTTAAAGGCCCTATTAATATTTGGGCCAGAAAACTCTAGTTAACAATACTTCCAAAACTCTGCTTAAGCCTTAGCCACAGGGTCTGGTTCCCTCAGTGCTGCTAGGTGGCTTCTCTGACACATTCCTTCAGATAAAATCTCTCTCCCCCACATTTTGGGGAATTCCATCCTGGATGAGCATAAAATGAGAATGCTCTCAGGGCAACTTCTCTGTCCAGAAACCCTAACCCATGGGTTGGTACACACTTCTTTTAACACTTACACCTCAGTAGGAAATCATGTGGAGCATAACCAGAAACCCCAAACAATCATATAAGTCAAAGTTTAGGAGATGGATGACAGTTTGAGGTGACAGTATGACCCACAAACTCCCATCCATAGTCTTAGTAAGATGGTATCATTCTTGCTGGTCATCTCACAGTCACTGTGCAGTCACGACCACAGTCAGCAGGAACACCAGGACTATTTGCCTTCTGTCCTGGTCCTGAGAGATGAGTCACAGCTGGATCTGCAGGGGGCCTTCCTATCCAGGCTGTGACTCCACCGTGAAAAGAAAGGAGTTTCTTGCTTCTTCAATCCTGCAACTTAAACAGCTCTTATTGTGGAGAGAACAACTTAGGGTCCTAAAAATCCAGTTGCCTTCCTTGCATTCAGTCAGAAAGAGATGAAGAAATGCTTACCACACCTGGTGCTAATTCTTTTACCTTTCTTTGGGGGTGGGGGTCACACCTGGCAGTGCTCAGGGGTTACTCCTGGCTCCTTGCTCAGAAATACCTTGATATTTCTCCGGCCCTAATTCTTTTACCTTTAACATTATTGGGAAAGCCATAATTTTTGCTCCTTGTTTTCTTATACCACCCATCCTCTTTAAATGTTAGTGTCCCATTAATTCTTCCTACTTGTCCCAACCTCTGTAATAGATAAGCATAATGTAATTTCTAACTGATGTCAATGGCCTTAGCTAGTTGAATTCCTGTAGCCTTTCTTTGCCCTTATTCTCCTGGAAGCTTTCCTGATGACCTTCCTGTCCCATATTTTCTCTAGAGATGTCACCACCACCTTAGAAATGATTAAAAGGGAGTGTGGATAAAGACCCATTTTTTTTTTCTTGAAGACCCATCTTTTATAACTTCTTCAGGCTAGCAAAAGATAAAAATTCTGGTCCCTACCCATAAGAAGTGGTGAAATCTTTAACTGGTTCAGTTCTGCAGTTTTAACACCTGAAAATAGCCCAATCAATTAGACTGGAGAATATTACTTAAACCAATCAGGCCCTGGAGAAGTAAATGGTCCTCTCTATCCTTGGTAGGACAGAGCTCCCTCTGGAATAATAACACAGAAGTTAAACAATAGAAACCAAAGCATCATAGCATTATACATGTTCCCTGAGCATGTTTGGCATCTGTGAGGTCACACTACCAATCTTCCTAAGAAAATGCTCCCTAGTGTTAGATATATTGCCTGGAGGAGAACCAGGAGGAGTCAAGTTTTAAATGAAACTGTGTATGTAAGCACTACATCTAGTTTCAGACAACTATATTTTATCTTATTTTATGTTTTCATGGAGCAAGTGCTTGGGGAGTCTCTCCAAGCAATGCAAGGGAGTCTAAACAGAATTTTACAAGTTAGGCAAACACTTTAACCCATGTACTTCAGTCTTCAATTTTAACAGGAAGTTCAGATCACATAAAATGTGGCCACAGACTTCATTTTGTTCTATACCCACCAGATTACACATAAACAAAACCATTTCAATAAATCAAACGCAACTTGTTCCTCTGTATTCTATTTTTGTACCCACAATGTATTCATGCTCAGAGCTGCTTCTTTGACACCTCAGGCTACAGCAAATCTCCTGCCTGTCTACTCTTTCTTTTCCAATCTTCTTCAATGCTCCTAAGAGATGGAAACTACAATCCACACATTAAATCTTTATATGGCTCTCTCTATCTCACTAAACAGGTTTTTCTGCATGGGAAAATTCAGGTTATAAACTATAACCTGAGGCTGCAACTTCATGATGTCAACATCCGTTAATTTAATAACAGTCCATTAAGCTTATAATTTATCAGTTATCAAACTACATATGAAGACTACCACTTAATTTATGAGTCTGTGTTGTTGCTTTCAACTCTTTTTTGTTTGTTTTGGTTTTTGTTTGGGGTCACACCCAGCAGCGCTCAGGGGTTACTCCTGGCTCTACGCTCAGAAATTGCTCCTGGCAGGTTCGGGGGACCATATGGGAAGGTGGGACTCGAACCACTGTCCTTCTGTATGCATGTATGCAAGGCAAACGCCTTACCTCCATGCTATCTCTCTGGTCCCATTGCTTTTAACTCTTAACCACTGCTTTTTAGAATCAACCCTGGCCTGTTTTTAAAATTCCTCTCTGGGACCCACCACTAGATAAACTAGAGAAGACTCCAGGAGTCTAACAGGGGTCTCAAACTCAATTTACCTGGGGGCCACAGGAGGCAAAGTTGGGGCGATCCTTGAGTGCAAAGTCAGTAGTAAGCCTTGAACATTGGGGGGTGTGACCCAAACAACTAAAACAAAACAAAACAAAAAATGATTCCTCTAGGGCAGGGCCACAAAATGTTGTACGGAGGGCCACAAAGGGCCCACGGGGCATGAGTTTGAGACCCCTGGTCTAAGATGAAGCTAGAGTTAAGAATCACCAATTTAACCCCCACACTTGCAGATTCAAAGGGTGTTTAACACACTGATTATCATCTTAAGTAATTTTTCTACTTGTAAAATGATTTTCACAACTCTATTCTTTTTGTTCATTCACAGAGCTTATTTAGGCAGCTTAGACATTCTTATTAGCTTTGAGCAGATGCAAACCAAGGCACAAAAATGTTAAATGAGGGCCGGATTGGTAGCACAGTGATAAAGCATTTGCCTTGCACACAGCTGACCCAGGACAGACACTAGTTTGATGCCGGCATCCCATGTGATCCCTGAGTCAGGAACAAACCGATTTCTAAGCTTAGACCCAGGAGTAACTCCTGAGTGTCACTGGGTGTGAGTCACCACCCCCCCCAAAAAAAAAGAACCCAACAAAAATGTTAAATGATTTTTCCCAAGTGCATATATCTAGCTATTATCAAAGCACTACTAGAACCTCTCTTGAGGCTGAGTTCCTTGATGACAATCCAGTGCTTGCAAAGCTTTCCCAAGTCATAGTGCCTTCCCAATCACCAAATCCCTTTAGAGTAGTTAACAATTCTAACACAGAGATACTAGCTATACAAATTAGATATATGGTGTTATAAATTTCACCAGCAAGTACAATGATGCTTTCAAAGTGTTCAACTTAGGCTGTAGTTCAAGGTTGCTTACTTCTACCACCCACTCCCACACCACCAGCCCCTCTGTTGGAAGTTGCTTGGAAAATAGACTAAGACAAGAAAGCTTCCTCAGGAAGTAGTTTTATAAGGCATGTTGGCACAGATTTTGAGAACTTTTATGTTTTTAAGTAAAATCAGATTTTATTGAAAGGTACTGAGGAAGGGGAGGAGTGGATGAGAAAGAGAGAAAGAGTAATGTGCTTGAAAGTGCAGGCTTCTCCAAAGGTGGAGAGGACTCCAGTATACAATTCAGCATGAAAGCAGAAAAGTCCACATGTCAAAAGAGATACAAGCAACATGTGCATGTGGGCACATGTTCATGGGCCCAAGGAACACATATGCATGCCTTCTTTGTTCCAAAGTGGTTTGTAAAGGATTTCTTCCAACCTGCCCCACTGGAGCTTTCTACCTAGGCTAAGAAGTCTTACTGTGGTTGTCAGGGGGAAGGATTGAGATCCTTTGATCTTCTTTGACCTTCCTTTCTTGGCTTTTAATCCTGCTGGATTATAAAGTCTTAGTTTAAATATCCATAAGGTGTATGCTGGCAGCTTTAACACAACAGGAGTTACTACAAGAGTAACTTTAAATTCCATCTCTTCCTTTTATTATGTCTTAAGAACTTTCATTATAGCCCAAGAATTTACTGCCATGGGGGAAAAAGGGAACTTGCCTGCCATATACCTGCCTGCTTCATTCCCTACTAGATTTCACCACCTTAAAATCTTTTAAGCAGAAAATGGGGCAAGGTCAGTCAATTCCCTTTAACTCCTTCATGATGAGAAAAAGATCTGCGTAAGGGGTAAAACCTCATGCACCTTAGTTTTAATGGAGCCCAGCTAATGATTAATTGGGTTTCAGAGTTGTCAGCATAAAAGCTTGAAAGTGAAAAACATGACTAGACCTGAAGGAGTTAAATGCTTTTTCTCTATCCTTAGGAAAGCAGAGACGTTTACAGTCTGGGAAGAGACAGAAGTTAAAGCAAGAACCAAAGCAACATAGTTCTATACCTAGTCCTATAAGAATGAAAAGCAATGTCTTAAGTATAAGTATGTATTAAGACAAAGAAAGCATATTCAAAACCAGTATAGATGTGTACTTAGTTATCCTTCAGTCTATTAGCAGGCTCAAGGAAGAACATGACTGCTTTTTCAGCTGAAATTCTCCCTCAAAAAGTTCCTAGCTTTCACTATTCTAATCAAACTAGTGACATGTGCAGCCTCTTAGGGTCTCTTTATGAATGAGGCTGCTATAATCAGCAAACCTGGTTTCATTTGAATTATCCAAGGGGGTACCATTTAATGTAACCTATTAGGGTACATTTTGTTCTATCATGTTGATGGAACTAGATTCTGATTTCTACAAAAAGGCAAGTTACAAAAGCACAGTACAACTTTACTTTACATATGTAATTTACATAGTACACCTTTACGTTAAATATGCCAGGTGGCTTAAAAACCTGTATTGTTCTTTTTTATAAACACAGTAAGATTGGAGAACACTCTATTTGAGGTACTGTTATTCTCTGAGAGGTCCAAGGACAGAATAATTATATCAATAAAGGCATTAACTTATATTAATAAAGGCATTTCACTTATCACATTAGGATCATCCAGGTTTTATCAGTGTGAAGATGTAGCAAACAGGTCTACACAATGGCTACAGGTAACATCAGGCCTCTCATTTTCTGTAAGAATGTCCTAGCAAAATAAAGGATTGAGAGAGATTCTAGTCTCAGACCTTTCTTGATGCTGAGAACAGGGCCAAGGGTAGGGCTAGTTATTGTAGATCTGGACATTCCTTGTTTTTCATAGCAAAGACACAATTTTCAGTTTCCTTCGGGTGGCCTGTTTTAGGGTCTCCCTGAGGTTTGTAGAGTAAGTTATTTCTGGATCTGCTCCTGTCAGTGAACTTCACCCCCTTTTAAGATTTTGAGGATTATTATCGAGAATTCTAAAGTTCTCAGACAAGAATTCTTTCTATGTTTTGCTAGAGGCATACAAAGAATTCTGCACAAAATGCAGAATTGTACTACTGAGGACACTCCTTTCTCACTAGCTGTTTGGTTTGACCCTTACCGGTAATACTTAGTTAGCAGACTCCTGGAAGAATTGTTTCCCTACTTCTCTCATCACAGGATTTCATAATCCACACTCCTATGGATTTCTGCCACACAACCTCTTCTTATCAATGGATAGTTTCCAAAAGACTAAAAACAATCAGATTGTTTTCATTAAGGTACTGCCAGAAAAGTATTTTTGGATGATGAAATATTCATAGACTAGCAGTGGAAAGGACAACTTTACTGATCATCTTTCTCCACCTCTTCTAATAGAGGAGAAAAACTATAGTCCCTTTTCATTAATATTTTTGGAAAGCAAACAGTGTCAAGTACTTCATACTCGTTACCTTAATTTTATATTCAAGGACAACTTAGTAAGATGGGAGCCACTGCTACCATCACCATCATTTCATTTACAAATAAAAGCAAACTGAAATTTAGAAATGCTAAACAAAGTGCAAGGTTTTAATGCTAGTAAGCTGACATCTGGTATTTACTTTGGGGCCTAACCTGGCAGTGCTCAAGGGTGACTCCTGGCTCTGTTCTCAGGGATCACTCCCAGCATTTTATGGGGAGACCAAGAATTGAAATTTATTCAGCTGCATGCAAGCCAAGTGCCCTACTATTGTATTTTCTCTCTGGCCCTTAGTATTTATATTTGATTCAAAGCTTAAGGCCTCTTACTCCACCTTTCAAAATCGGAGTAAAAAAAAAAAAAAACAACATATCTTGAAAAATAAATGTTTACGAAAATTCTAGGTGATCTGATTAAGTAGAAGTGTGGCACTTTGGTTAGGCATTCACAAATAGCATTTCCTAAGCATTCCAGTCTGATCTTAGACAATATTGGAGCAGAAAAAAATGAAAGGAGAGAAAAGGATAAACTTGGGGGAAAAAAAGAAAGGGAAACAAGAGAAATATTGTGGGAGTCCTGAGTTCTCTAATGAATCTGCACTTTATTAAAAGGTAATGGGAACCCAATGAAAGTATTTAGAAGAAATGTTATTTTAAAATGTGGTCTGAGGTTTAAAAGCACAAATCTCATACCAGTATATCAAATTGAATTGGGACAGCAAAATTTGATATAGAAGAGATTAGTGAAAGCAGAAACACTGTGTTAGCCATTTAGCTTTTTTTTTTTTTTATTTAAACACCATGATTGAAAAGTTGTTTATGACTGAGTTTGTCTTACAATGTACACCACCTTTCACTCATGAACATTTCCCACCACCATTGTGCCCAGTTTTCCTCTTCCCCACCCCTGCCAGCCTCTGGACAGGCATTTTGTTCTTCTCTTTCTCTCTCTTCTTTTTCTTTCCTTTTTAGAAACTATGGTTTGCACTTCTATTAATGAAGAGATACAATGCATATCATTTTATCTCCATCCAACAACGAGTTCTAGTTCCAAGTAATCAGTTCCAACTATCATTGTCATAGTGGTGCCTAAGTGCACCTTCCCAAGTGCACTATTCCACTATTTGTGACAAGCTACCATGGAGTGGTCCTTCTGGCCCTCCTCTCTATTATCTTTTAATATTATTACCACACTATCTTTTATTTTTCTTATATCCCATAATGAGTAAGAATATTCTGCCTATCTCTCTTCCTCTGACTCATTTCACTTAGCATAATATTCTCCATATCCATCCATGTATAAGCAAGTTTCATGACTTCATTTTTTCTAACAGCTGCATAGTATTAATTATGTATATGTACTACTGTTTCTTTAGCTGCTCATCTGTTCTCCAGCATGTGGTTGTTTTCAGATTCTGGCTATTGTAAATAGTGCTTAGATGAACATAGAAATGCAAGAGGGCTTTTCTGCATGGTGTTTTTTGGGTTCGTAGGATATACCCCCTGGTAGTGGTATTGTTGGATTGTATGGAAGCTCAATTTCCACTTTTTTTGAGGAATGTTCATATTGTTTTCCCAAAAGGCTGGAGAAGTTGGAATTCTCACCAACAGTGAAAGAGAGTCCCTCTCCCTGCATCTATGCCAGCACTGGTTGTTCTCTCTCTCTCTCTCTCTCTCTCTCTCTCTCTCTCTCTCTCTCTCTCTCTCTCTCTCTCTCTCTCTCTCTCCTCTCTCTCTCTCTCTCTCCTTTCCTTTCCTTCCCCTTCTTTCTCTTTATTCTTTTCTTCTTTCTTTCCTTCCTTCCAGTACTGGTTGTTTTCTTTTCTTCCTTCCTTCTTCCTTCCTTCCTTCCTTCCTTCCTTCCTTCCTTCCTTCCTTCCTTCCAGCACTGGTTGTTTTTCTTTCTTTCTTTCCTTCCTTTCTTCTTTCTCTTTTCTTTCTTTTATTCCTTCCTTTCTTCTTTCTCTCTGTCTTTCTTGTGATGTGTGCTAGTTTATGTGGTATAAAATGATATCTCGCAGTTTTGATTTGCATCTCCCTAATGATTTATTATGTGGAACTTTTTTTTCATGTGCCTTTTGGGCATCTGTAAATATTCATTTCTTCTCCACATTTTTGGATGGGGTTAGATATTTTTTCTTGGTGAGTTCTATCAGTGCCTTGCACATCTTAGTTATTAACCCCTTATCATATGGGTATTGAGTGAATAGCTTCTCCCATTCTGTGGGTAATCTTTATACTATAAAGAAGTAGTTATTAAAACAGCATGGTACTGGAGTAAAGAGATCCTCTGATCAATGGAATAGACTTGAATATTGTGAGACAGACTGACAGGTATATGATCAAATAATCTGATAAAATGGCAAGAAATACAAAGTGGAGCAAGGAAAGCCTCTTCAACAAGTGGTGTTGGGAAAACTACATGTAAAAACGTGAACTACATGCAAAAAAGTGAGCTCAGACCTCTTTTTAATGCAATACAAAAAGATCAAATCAAAAATGATTGAAGACCTTGATATCAGACCTAAAACCATAATATACATAGAGGAAATGTAGGCAGAATACACCATGACATTGAAGTTAAAGGCATCTTCAAGGAAGAAACACCAGTGACCAAGATAGTAAAAGCAAAGATAAATAAATGGGACTACATTAAACTGAGAAGCTTCTGTACCTCAAAGGAAGTGATAACTAGGATACAAAACCACTTAACTCTTAAACATGTCCTAAACTTGTAGCTTTGTCTCCCAACAGTTGATTTCCTCATAGTACCCTCATGTCTATTCTTGATTACTGTATTCCTACACAATATTTGAGTTACAATATCTATTGAGATAAAGTGACAGTGACCTGAACTTGGGCAGTGGAATGCTGATAGAAATACAGGTTTAAACAATGATAAGAGTCTGGAGGTAGGAAAGAAAGGGAAATTTGTTAAAAAGTACTTGCGTTAGGAGCTGGAGCAGTGGCTCAAGCTGTGTCTGCCTTGCCCATGCCAGCCTAGGACGGACAGAGGTTTGATCCCTTGGCGTCCCATATGGTCCCCCAAGCCAGGAGTGATTTCTGAGTGCATAGCCAGGAGTAACCCCTGAGTGTCACCAGGTGTGGCTCCAAAATAAAACAAAACAAAACAAAACAAAAAAAAAAACAAAACAAAGATGTGAAATGTTAGGAAAAGTTCAAGGAATCAGGACTGGAGCCCAAGGTGGGTAGCAGAGAAAGTTTATTAGCATGCACCAAGTTTGTGACTCTCAGCCCCCTCAGCTTTGAACAAAGGATCCACTCCATTTTTATGCCTTTAAATGTGGAAGCAAGCAAGTAGGCTTAGAAGAGCTAAACTGTAGTTAAAACTGATATGGCTTAGAGGCCAGAGAGATAACACAGCCCTTGGACGTTTGTCTTGCACACAGCCGATCCAGGACAGACCCGAGTTCGATTCCCGGCATCCCATGTGGTACCCTGAGCCTGCAGAAGTGATTTCTGAGCACAGAGCTAGTAGTAACCCCTGAGTGCCATTGGGTGTTGTTCCCACCCACCAAAACAAAACAAAACAAAACAAAAAAAAAACAACTGATATGGCTTTAAAGAACAAAGAACTAACCAACTGTTTCTGCTTTTGGTTGCATAGAACCAATGAACTGCTTCTGCTTCGACTACTTTGCTCTGATGATCTGAGCTGCTCTATGTCCATAAATCTTCATCATCTTTTCTTCACTCCCCCTTATGCCAAGTTCCCTCCCTGCCAGTTTCCCAGCAATTTCCCTCTCACAAGGTGGTATCTTGGCTAAGATCTCAAGTCAGCATCCATTTCTTAAACAGCTACTTTGTTCTGGGAATTATGAGAACAACTACAAGTAATCGGTCAAAGAAAAAAGACAAGACCTGTTATAGTCAGATAGATTCCTGGCCTCCTAAACTCAAATGAGACACCCCATCACATGATCCTGCTTTCTTGCTTCGCTGCATCAACCAATATCTAAAATTCACTTATACATATATTTACGTTCTCCTCCACAAGAACAGAAGGGTCACAGAAACAGCAGTATGACTTATTGCCTTCCAAATAAGCCTTTGGTAGGAAGTATTTACTAAACAATGCGGGGAAGGGGTGAAATGTGGAAAATAAATGAATATAACAACATCATTAAAGTTACTATGAAAAAATGCCATGGTAAGGGGCTTGCCTAGTAGTTGACCCAGGTTGGATCCCTGACATTCCATATGGTATTCCAAGTACCACCAAGATAAATTCTTGAGTATAGAGAAAAGAGTAACTCCTGAGTATTGCTGGTGTGGACACACACACACACACACACACACACACACACACACACACTCACACCAGAATAAGGGAAGAAAAGAACTCAATATACTAAACTCGACAAATTTCAGATACTTAAAGCAATTACTGAGAATTTAACTTATTCTCCAAAGTCAAGTCATCTTGAAATTGTCCTTCAATCAAATCCACTCCTGCCCCTCGCAACAATTCTGGGGCACTCCCCAGGCAAGAGATGTTTAACAAATGAGGCCAGCCTGCCGGCTAGCTTGGGTTTTATTTCCATTGTCTTTCTGACGTCAGCAAAGGCACGAGTTGCTGCACAGTCTCTTCTATCAAGGTGACAAATTACAGACTTGGAGAGCCTGGGAGTCGGCAAGCCACGTATCCTTTCCTCCCTCTCCATTAAAAAGCATCATAATAAAATCCACAGCAAAGATGTCAGATTTCTTTCTAAACGTCCGGTTAGGGAAATGCAAGGGTTGAAAATGCAGCCTAAGGTGGGTGGGAGAGAAAGTTTATTCACCCAGACCAAGAGTTCAGGTAACCCGCCAACTCTGGGGCCCAGAAGTTGGCAGTCCCTTCGGATGTCGTCAAAGGCGGAAGAAAGCAGGCAGCCTTTCAGAAGCTTAATTGCACTTAAAGCTGATGTGGCTTTGAAGAACAAAGGATTTTTTTTTTTTTTTTTGCATTGAACTGTTTTTGCTTCACCTGCTCCGTTTTGGTGATTTGGGCCTTTTTATTGTGTGTGCCTGAAATTTTTCATCACCTTCCTTCACTCTCCCATAATTATGTCCTTAAAGCTCTGCCAGTTGCCCTCATGCTCCCAGATTTCCATTAATTTCCCTTGCAACCCCAAGATGATCTGGTTGTAGACCTTCTTGCTATGCACAAGGGCGAGGATTCATCGGAGACGGTCCAGAATTCGGGTGGTACCTGAATTCCACTCGCCAAATAGCGCCACGTATTTTATCTCGCAGCCGAGCGAGACACAAAGGACTCCCGGAGCAGCCGGTCCCTTCCCAAGCCAATCCGGGCTGCAAAAAAGAGCGGCGAGGAGCCTAGAGAACCAAACTCCGCCGGTTGCAACCCTCTAAGCCTGCAACTGGGGCCAGCCCAGCCCAGCCCAAAGCAGGCGGTTCCGCAGGGCGCGGCATTCCGGCCGCCCCGTAACCGAACGTTTGCAGACGGCATCAAGCAAGGCTCGCAATTGGGGAGCCGATTAGGGGCGCAGAGTGGGGCGATAAGGGAGGCCCAGGTTCGCGCAACGGTGAAGGAACCCTTTTCCTGCTAAACCTGAACCTGCGATTTGAAAGCCTTCCGGGGCGAGCAATGCGTTGCGGGAGCAAATTGCAGGAGAGGAGGGTACGGGCAAAGCACAGTCTTTTGTTAGCAAGCTGCGGCGCGCTTCCCCTCTAGGTTTGGGGGGACTGGGGTGGGGATAAAGCTTCTTGCAAGCGGCAAAAGGGCGGTGAGCCCCAGCCATCGTCCTTCAGTCGCTGCCTCCTCCTCCTCCTCCTCGCTCCGCGCCCCCCAACTCTCCCGCAAACCTGCAAGAAGATCCGAGCTCCCTCCAGGGCTGCAAATGAGTTCAGCGTGGCTCGCGTTCCTGCTCCGGGTCCCCCCCAAAGCCAGCCGGCCTTATGCACACACACTCTAAGAGGCCAGTACACGCTCCCTCCTAGACCCCGGAGACGCAGGAACCCCCAATGCACCCCCAACAATCAGGGTTCCAATAAAAAAAATAATCCTTAGATCTGCAGTTGCACCCTCACGTCTCCTGAATCCCTTTCCAGACTCGCGTGACCCATGCCTGGCACGCTCGGGCACCTTGCAAACTGGACCCCCCAAGAGGAAGCCGAGGGCCCCTCTAAGGAGAAATCGGGGAGGTCAGGAGCAGAGAGGAGCGAGCCCCGTCCTCACCTCTGAGCCAAAAAGGAGAACGAGGCCCCGCGCTCATGCCTTCTTCGCCACCAGAGAGCTGGCTGGCCGGTGACCTCCTCTTTGCTCAGCCATCGAAAACGTCTCTTGCCTTCCCGCCCAGCCTCTCGCCAGAAATATATATATATATATATGAGGAGGGAGATCTGGGACACTGGGGATGGGAATGTTGCACCGGTGAAGGCGGGGGGTGTTCTTTGCATGACTGAAACCCAACTACAATCATGTTTGTCATCAAGGTGTTTAAATAAAGAGATTAATTTAAAAAGACATAAAAAGAAAATGAGCTTCTTATTTAATAGCAAAATTAGGAAAAAATGCAATCATTAAATTAATTATATTGAGTGTAAAATCGATAATCAATAAGTATATACAATATTACAATACATAATGTGATATATTATGAAAGTATAATATATAATATAATGCATATCTATTAATTATATAGATATAGATATAAAAATCACCTTTCTTCAGGCCAGAAAGGGAAAGGTGGAGAGAGGCGAGCATGGTGGGGTCCCCCCTTCCCAATGCACCCCTCAATCATTCCCAGATGTCTCCCCAGATGTCTGATGCCCTTGATGCCAATGCCCTGCTGTCTCTGAATCAGGAAAAAAGAGCAAAAAAGGGGGCACAGTCTGGGGGGGGGGGCTGCAAGGGGCTGAAGGGGCTTTGGCGGCCTGCGACCTTCATGCCCGTGGCGTGGCGTGGCGGGTCCGGCTCTGCTCCAGCGTTCCGGCTTATTGCATCAGCATCTCCCCCCATCCGCCTCCATCCTTGCCCCGCGCCCCGCGCTCGCCTACCTCGACCGGCGAGTGTGCAAGCCGGGGCATTCTCCTACAGGGAGGCGCGGCGCCCGGGGGCATGCATGGCTCCTGAAGGCTTCAGCGGGCAACCCCGGCTCGTCCTCCGCCCGCGGAGCATCGTCGCCCGCCCGCCTTCCAAGCCGAGCTTCGAGTCCCGCGGCGCGGTGCAATTGTTCTGTCCAGGTGGCGGCGAATTGCACTCACGCGGCAGCGACTCCTCCTGGCGGAAGTGGGGCATTGGCGGGAAACGAGGCAGCGACATCTACTGGCGGAAGTGGAGCATTGGCGGGAAACGAAGCAGCGACACCTCCTGGCGGAAGTGGAGCTTGGCGGGAAAGTGTGTAGCGAACCCGGGCGGGAGGGGCGGGGCCGGAAGTGCTCATAGGAGACCCAGCAGCCGCCCAGATGTTCGCGGGCCGCACCTCCCACTCCTGCACTCCCAGAGCCCCAAAACCAGTGAGAGCGGTGACAATAGCCTGGGGAGCTCTTGGGGATAACCCCGGCTGAGGCGCCTCAAGAAGTGGCCCAAAGGGTCATAAATTGAGGGTGAAGGAAGGCTCAATTTGAGGACGCGCCAGAGCCCAGGCCGGACTTGAAGGGAGCGATGGGAAATTGCATTGTGGGAAAGGAAAGGGGCCCTACTCCTGGAGTGGCTGTTCCGAGTGGCGATGCAACGTTTGACGGGTTCCGCCTGCAGCTCTGGTGAGAGGAAGAGCAACCTAAGTGACCTGGAAGTGACAGCCAGCGGAACCTATAGGAAACCTTTGTTCCTGACACGCCATGCTCCCGTTCCAGTGCTCCCCGGACGTCGAACTGTTCAGTTCTGCTGTAGAGGACAGATGTGATGCTTGCAAAGGACCAAGGGAGCATGCCTAAAGGTGGCCTCTTGAGGGTGGTTGCATTGGCCAGCTCTTTGCTTCTGAGCCCATCTTTCCAGCTATAATATATATATACTTTTGCAGAGGAGTTGGGTTCCCTCAAAATGTGACAGAAATCACCCACATGTGTGCCCAAGTGTTTAGCGCGAATTTGCAGGTGGAAACACACCAGCCTTTTTTTTCCACAGGAACAGTGCAAGCTCTGTGATCCATCAAAACAGGGATGAAAAAAAATGCATCACTTAAAAATTAAGCTACCTGGGGCATTTCAAGAAGGCAGACTACATCCTGAATGAGAGACTCTTCAATGCCATCACTTTCACCACTCCTCAAATCCTCATTCCAGGGTCAGGGAGATTCCAGAGGGTAGGGCGTCTGCAACTTGGGTTCAATCTCTGGCAGCACAAATGGCTCCTCTAGATCAGGAGTGATCCCTGAGTGTTGAAGAAACCAAATTTATTCTATTCAGGATCATTCTTCTTTGCTTGTGCTTGTCGCTCATGGACTGGACTGCTGCTATCTTTTACTAGTTAGCTGTAAGCTTGGGGTGGAAGTTTCCTAACCCTGTTTTATTCTCTTCAGTCTTGTGTGGATTATTTCCTGTGTCAGTGTTTGTTTCCAGACCCACATCCCCCAATCCGTCAGGATTGGGGCATGAGGATTCCCCTTCACTTGACACCCAGAACTTGGACATTGTCTACTACTAATGAGATGTCCTTTGGGTGATTTCATGGTTAGTCAAGTGGATAATTCCACCTTGGATAAAAATTCTAGTTCCTCTTTCATTCAAAGTTCTGACAATGGCTTGACTTTGGATTGAGGGACCTTGGCTTATCTTCACATATATTGCTACCTTCTTTATTCCAACAATAAATATAAAATATACCAAAGTAGAAATTTACATATTGGTTATTCTGGTGTTGATCCTAATTGGCATAATTTATGTGTACCATGAAATGTGGGATGCACCAGCCAAACCTTCCCAAACGACTCAAACTTTGGAAAACAAAAGCACTTTCCCACTAGTGACAAGTGCTCAAGCCAAAAGATCTGAGGCTGGTAATTAGTCACCCTCCACTGGCGCAAGACCAGAGGAATTGCCAGCTGCTGAGATGAATATACCAGATGAAACAAATGCTGAAAATGAGCCAGCAGGGGCCAGAGAGATAGCGTGCAGGTGGGGTATTTGCCTTGCATGCAGAAGGACGGTGGTTCGAATCCCGGCATCCCCAACAGTCCTCCGAGCCTGCCAGGAGTGGTTTCTGAGCTCAGAGCAGGAGTGGCCCCTGAGCACTGCCAGGTGTGACCCCCCCCCCCATAAAAACGAAACATGAAAAAAGAAAGAAAGAAAAAATGACCCAGCAACAGTCCACTTTGATGTTGTATCAGAAAATGGGTCATAAGATTATCCTCATTTCTCCTCTGGTGCAACTCCATAGATGGTGTGGGACAAGTACAGATCTAGAACTGGCTCCCTCCCATCAGAGAAACAATCAAACTTCAACCTGTATAGGAGTACACATGAGATTTCTCAGTCTATTTAAGAAGGCGTGCTCTCAGTGTGGTCCACTTTTCCTTTTTGTGTTGAATTCCTCACTTTCTGGAGTGAAGGACTGTAATACTGTTATCAAGACGTGCCTAAGTTCTCTCCAGCTGATGCAGTGGAATATGTGGTTTTCTGATGGAGCAAAACCCAAGATTAATAGATCATTCTGGAAGAATGGTTTCTGGAGTTCAGTGTCTTACGAACTTTTGATAGGAGAAGGGACTTTCTAAGACCCACAACAGGAGGCAACTTTACCCCGTGCTGTTTTAGAACTGGTCAGAGATATTGCATTATGTGCTTAGGAGTAGATTAATGTGGATGCAGAATTAAAGGACATGATTAAAAAAATCTTTCAGGCTTCTTTGGATACATATACAGACTTTCTGGGGAAATTTATAGATGCTATCAGGAGGCAGGTTAGAAGCAAAGAAATAAAACAGCTCCTGACAAAACTTTTAGTTTTTGAATATGTCAGTGAAGATTGTCAGGCTATGATATGTCATATAAGGGAGAAAGAAGATGTCATTGGATTTCTACAGGCTAGTAGGAACATCACTTTATTCAGTTTCAGAGTTTCTATTAATTCTAGGGAGACACCTTAGTGACTTACTCCATACAAAGAAAATTCCAGGGAACCAGAATGGAACCAGTTGTCCTGTTAGTAGATATGGTGGGCCTCAAACAAGGAGATAAACTGGAATTTGGGCCAGAGATTATTTCTCATTTTGTTGTGTTTTGAGTAACTGAGGAAGAGTTCCAAACCCAGCTCCATGAGTTCAGGTCAGATGCTTTCACTATGACAAACTGGAATATTAGCAAAGACTGGTTCCTTGAAGTCAAGACCTAACTGTTCAGTCTTGGAAAATTGAGTCAGGACGATCCCAGGCTTCACAATATCAGGGGACCTTTTCATCAACAATTAAGCTTCCCAATTTGGGCCAAGAGAGCTCCAAACTATAGACTCATTAAAGCCTGCTACTGCAGGAAGCTGTGCATTGAATATACTCTGCCTTGAAAAAAGTACAACACCAGCACAGTGCCCTCACAAGTTATGATTTTATTAAGGAGTCAAGTAAAGATGAAGTTAAGGAATTAAGGAATCATTTTTATCCCAATTCCTTCAGAAACTGTTGGCTTGATAATGGAGAGAAGTAGTCTGACTATTAAAGGTATTTTTTTCAATCAGGGAAGTATAGATTCTGACCATATAATAATCATTCTTATTTCTGTGCCCACAGTATGGACTTTTGGAAAAGGTGAAACACGGGGCCGGGAAGGTGGCGCTAGAGGTAAGGTGTCTGCCTTGCAAGCGCTAGCGTAGGACGGACCGCGGTTCGATCCCCCGGTGTTCCATATGGTCCCCCCAAGCCAGGGGCGATTCCTGAGTGCATAGCCAGGAGTAACCCCTGAGCGTCAAACGGGTGTGGCCCAAAAACCAAAAAAAAAAAAAAGAAAGAAAAAAAGAAAAAGGTGAAACATAGCTCAAATTTTATTACTTGCTTATGTTATGCCAGGCCACTCAGATCATCCCTGGGCTGGAAGTTTTGGAAGTACAAACCTTGATGCCTCTGTTCACACTCTAATAGCAGTTTCTTCATTAGATTTTTATCTTTAAATAAGTGTCCTGCCAATTCTAAAATAAGGAAGTAGAATGCATATTATCTATCAGTGAGTCCCTTCAAAGAGCTTTATCAGACTTCTCAGGAGAGATATCCTCCCATTATCCTGATGGAAAGGCCTGAGATTTTTTTTCTGAAGGATGCATTTTTGTAATCTCTATAATCCGTTTCTTCCCACCACCTGATGCCTCTGTGTACTATATTGATGTATCATCATCAGGAAAAGGCAGTATCACTGGTCCCTCACTGAACACAACAGTGTCTACAAATTACAAGACCACTCAACAAGTGAAATTTGCTACTTTAATTTACTTACTCTCCCATGTTTCATAACAATGCAAAGTAGTAAGTGACTCAGCCTTTTTCCTGTGATTGTCACTGCCTCTTTAAATGGTCATAACCAAGTTGTTCAAAATTTGCTTCAGCAATTACAAGCCCTTTTACAAAAGCATTCTGAGCCAATTTTATTGCTCATAAAATCCGTTCTGGCCTTCCAGGGCCAATGGTTCAAGAAATGAAACTGCTGACCATTTAGCCATGTCAATGTTTAAGTCAACTGCAGAATAACATGCAACACTCCATACAAATTCCCATCACCATCACATGGACTATCACATTCCATGGAGGCAAGTCAGAAATATTGTTGATAAATGTCTCATGTGCATAACTTGTTATAAAAGAACAATGTAGCTGAAGCCAATTCCCGAGGTTTGCTGACAAATGAATGATGGTGAATGGATATTACACATGTTAACTTCTTTCTACACACTATATCCACGTGGCTGTGAATACTTACTCTAATTTTATATGGCAATTCTGATAACTGCTGAATGAGTTAAAGCTTTTTTCACCTTCTTGCTACTATATTTTTCCGTCATGGGCATTTTCCAATACATAAAAATGGACAATGGCCCCACCTACACCAGTAAAACTTTTCAGTCACTTTGCAAAGAATGACAAATCACACAGAACACTAGTATCATCTATATCCTCAATGATAAGGTATAGTTGAAAGATCTCAGAGTACCCTCAAAACATAATTATTAAATTACAGAAAAAGGGGCATGCCACTGTTGGACATTTTATCCTTAACACTATTTTCACTAAACTTTTTTAATTTACCTCAATGACACCCCTACACAGCTTCAGAAAGATACCTTAAAGAGGATGAACAGATACAAAAAAAAATCACCTACTTGGGTAAAACTTGATAATGAATGGATTGTTGGTATTCCCCTCATTTGAGGAAAAGGATATTCTTATGTTTCCACAGATGGCAACTCTGCCAAGAAACTCTAAGTACTACTATGCCTTGTCAAAAGCAGGCATCTTATAAAAATAAAAATCAGGCACCAGTTCATGTAAGGAATTCTCCAAACCTAAGACTGCATGCCAGCCCCAGAACCAACACAGACTACATGAGAGGACCAAAATAGGAAACCAATTTTGACCTTAATAGGTAACTGGGATAATAAGCTAATACCTCATACTGAGGCAGAAACTATGGGGATTGGAAATGACCAGTTTCAGAATCTCAGTTCTGTAGATAAGGGAACTGGCCTGGTTCTCATCAGACTTTATAATTTAGGAAACACTTGTTACGTGAACTCAATATTACAATGCCTGTGTAATATTCCAAGTTTGACTGATTATTTTAACCAGAACCATTACAAAGATGATATTAACAGGACAAATTCATTGGAACATAAAGGCAAAGTGGCAGAAGAATTTGGTAAAATTATGAAAGCTCATGGGCAGGACAACACAGGTCTATCAAACTAAAATACTTTAAGATAACCATTGGGAAGCTAAATGATTAGTTTTCAGGGTACAGTCAACAAGATTCACATGAACTACTTTTATTTCTGATGATCTCCATGAAGACCTGAACAAAGCTGACAGGCAGAAAAGACATAAAGAGGAAAATAATGATTATCTCGTTGACTTAAAAGCTACAGAGCAAGCTTGGCAGAGACACAAGCAGTTTAATGAATCTATTTTGTTACACTTTTCCAAGGCCAGTTTAAGTTCAGAATCCAATGTCTCACCTGTCACAAAGAACCTTGGACATTTTAGATTTTTTACTCACTTATCTTTGCTTTTGTCATCTATGGATAAATTCACATTGAAAGATCTCCTTAAGTCAATTTTCAAAAAAGAACTGAGAGACAGTAATAGGTTTTATTGCAGTCATTGCAACACACAGCTAGATTCTTTAAAATGTTTAAATTTGATTGTGTGAATGAATTTGAAAGTATGAAAAACGAGACTAGCAAAATGTTTGAAAAATTTTAGCCATTCCTGAGAAGTGCTAGGAATGCAAAGCAAAATATCTGTAGCAATGTGGGAGTGTGGGGTTAGGATCAGAGCCATGGGGACTGTTGGTCCAAAGAAGTTTCTACACTTGCCATTCGCACGTTTATTGCTTTTGAATGAAAGGAATTAGTTGTTTAGGGGAAAATATTTAAAATTTGGAAACTGCCACCTGTGTTTCTAACACATTTGAAGTGGTTATTTTTTTGTTGTTTTTTTTTTGGGGGGGGTTTGGGGCCACACCCAGTAATGCTCAGGGGTTACTCCTGGCTATGCGCTCAGAAGTCGCTCCTGGCTTGGGGGACCATATGGGATGCCGGGGGATCAAACCACGGTCCTTCCTAGGCTAGCGCTGGCAAGGCAGACACCTTACCTCTAGCGCTACCACACCGGCCCCATGAAGTGTTTTTCTTATGGCAATAAGTGGATGAAAAAACTACAGACCTAAGTGGTCTTTCCTTTAGAATACCTTGACTTGTCACGTTATGCTATGGATTCTAGGAACTATTTCAAAAGATTTAAAGGGAATATTTTTATCTCATTTGTATATATATTTAGATGAATTTCCTTAAAGTTTGTAATTCTTTATTGTGTATTTCCTTATGTAGATGTAGTTACCCCCACCTTTTTGGATTTATTTAATAAAAAAATTGCTAGTAGATATGTATTTCTTGGGTTTTGTGTTTCAAATAGAACCAGATTATAGGAATTGTTTAGATTGTTATTATTACCCCCAGATGCACCAATAGTATTCTTGAGCATTTCCCTTTTTGCAGACACAATAAAATGAGAGATATTTTAGGCATAAAGAGAAGTTCCTGTCTAATAGGAATAGGAACTCTAAAAGTATTTGCTGCAAGGGGGCCTTTCATCCTGAGCATTTGTCATAGTGAGTTGGCTTAGGCTTCAGTCACTGACATCAGCCATGTACCCTTAAACCTTGGGTCCCATCTTTGGAACAAGTACAGTTTCTGCACCAGAGCCCGTATATGACCTCCTACCTAGGCAGGCCCTAGTGCTACCTTGGCATTGACATGACCAGGATGGGCTCCTATGCCACCCTGATGATGACTTTGAAATCAGTAACAACAACTTGCTTTCAGGGAGAGTTTTCTTGCCATGCCACCTAATGGTGAGATAAAACCAGGAGACACTTTATAATGCCCTGACTTCAATATAAGATCAGTGCAAAATCCAAGATCTTTAATTACTAAAGTCTGACAGTGAGAACTGTCATAAGTAGAACTTTTCTTGGGACCATGAAGAAAGACTTTGGGGTTAGACAAATTAGTATGCTTGGAGCCTATAGTTGGTCTTATGATAGGATGCTTCCTAGTGGAGACACCCTTTTTTAGGCCAAAGGTTTTTCCTTTCTATTTTCCACAACTTTTGCTGCACCTATGCAATAAACCTGTCAACTTTTTTTTATCTTTTAGATAGGGGCTCTCACCTTTTGCATAGAACCTTGGGACATGAATTACTTTGTTTTACCTCATATTTCTTCATTTTTTGTAAAATTAAAAGGTGGAGTTGTTGGAGTAACTGGTTTTCATTCTATTCAGGATAATTATTCTTTGCTTGGATTTAAAGTACCTCTGAATTGGTCCCTTACCCTATCTGTTCTCTACCGAAGGGTGTGGTCTTTCTCTTCCCAATAAAGATTTTTGGTCTCGGGGTGAATTTTACCTGTGATTTTGGTTTCCATAACTAATCTCTTCATTTGCTGGTATCTTTTGCTAGAGAGCTGATATCTTGGGGTGGAAGTTTTCTAACACTTTTTTATTCTCTTCTATTTTCTGAGATTATTTCCTGAGTCATATTTTGTTTCCAAAATTGTACTTCCCAATTCCTTGGGAATGGGGCATGATGCTTTCACTTTACCTGAATACAAGTACAAGAATAGGCTCTGAGTACCCTTCCACCCACACCCACCACCCAAATTCTCATTTGGTCAATATACAGTGAAATCCTTTAGTCAACAATGAACTTGATTTGAGAAGTAAAAAGTCAGTATAAACAGGAGGTTTGTCTAGTTCAGACAGACCTATGTCCAAATTCTGACTGACCACTTCCCTTATCTGCTAAGTTTACCCTACTTCTGTTTTCTCAATACTTAAAAAGGGGGGTTATAGCATCCACATTATAACAATATTTCTACAGCTCATCAAAAAGTTTTACAAAAATGTAAAGACAAGGCTGGAGAGGGGCCGGACAGTGGCGCTAGAGGTAAGGTGCCTGCCTTGCCTGCGCTAGCCTTGGATGGATCACGGTTCGATCCCCCGGCTTCCTATATGGTCCCCCAAGCCAGGAGCAACTTCTGAATGCATAGCCAGGAGTAACCCCTGAGTGTCACCGGGTGTGGCCCAAAAACAAAAACAAAAACAAAAAAAGTCTGGAGAGAGTCTCATGAATAAGTTTTCCTTGCATACACCTGACCCAATCTCAGGCACCAGAAGTAGAGATCCTTGAACACAGAGCCAGTAAGTAAGCCCTATTGCACCACTAAGTATGGCCCCAAAACATTAACAAGAACATGAACACAATAAGTTTTTGCCTACCTGTTTCTCTATTATGATGTTAACTAAAAAAAAAAAAAAAGAAACAACTCAAGGGTCTATAGATAGTTGACAGAATAAAGAACTGGTGGTCATTTATACAACGGAATTGTATTGAAGTATTTTAAAAGATAAAATTTTGCCATTGGCAACAAAAGGGAAGAACTCAGAGTGAAGGAAAATAAGTGAGTAGGGAAATGACAAATGACAGGTAATTTCTACCCTGGCCTGCAATGTATGGATTATAATATAAAATTGAAGAGACAAAAAAAAAAAACAAAAAAACAAAAAACTGGACATTGATCATGAACTAGGATCACCCAAGGAGAAGGGAGTGAAGACATAATTTAGATAAGGGGGAGGCAAATTCTCCTCTCCTAAAGGTATCAAATCTTAGTATGAAATTGCTTTTTTTAAGCAATTTTAAAAATAATTTAATTTAAGCAATTAAGAAAGCACAATTTTCTTGGCATAAGTAATTCTGATGAATAAGGTAAGAAATCTGAATAGGCAAAGTAGCTAAACTGTGCTCCAAAGTACATAAATATCACTGAATGCTTGTCAAAATGCTTGTCATACTAAACAGGATGTTTACTCACCTGTATTTGTATAGATAGCATCTGACCTTAAGCTTACATTTTCAGCTTAGTTTCTAGTTTCTATGCACCCAAAAGACTAGCTACCTTGCATAAGATGAATTGTTTTCAATAGTGATAAAATGAACTACTTCTCTTTGTAAAGCACTTTACATATAAATGCTATGTCATTTTATCCTTTTAACCACTCAGCATTTTTATTCTGCATAAACAAGAAAGCAAGTTCAAAGAGGCGAAATTGGTCCTATTCGCTTAAGTCAGAAAGCAGTAAAGGGAGAATTGAGGAAAATGGTTTCTGTTAAGATCTGAAGTCAGAGTCTGGAAGAAGTCTATCCAGGATGCTTCAGCCACTTGTAATTAGGCTATCATGTGCTTAGAATTTGAAAGCACCTTCACTCTCACTAGATTTTAGTTGACACCTTGGATTTGGAGTATAAATATCAGCATGGAGGTTGCTATTCTAGAGAACTGGTGGGGTGGAAGGAAGAAGTTTAGGGTAAGTGCCTGAGAACTTAAGCCAGAGCATGTAAGTCAAAGTTCTATCAGAGATACTTTTTTTTAAAGTTCAGCACTAAATCCCTATTGTTGTGATCTTAAATGAGGAAAATGGGTAGGAGGAAGGCATATTACTTTTTTCACTGTGTCCAAATAAGCAATGGAATAGGAGCTTTATAGATGACCTCTTCCCTTAATTCTCACAACATTCCTAACAGATGCAAGCCATTTGAATCTGATTGAGAGATTAAGAATTTATTACAGTTCATATTGTTCTAATTGGCATATCCAGGTTGTGATACCAGACCTAACTCCTGTCCATTTTCTTTGTTTGATTTTGAATTGTTTTTTTTTTAGAACACCAGGAGGTGATACTGTCTCCCGTCACTATTCAAATGGAACTGCTGCCCTCTTTCTAGAGTGTCTACGAGGGCATATTTGCTCAATAGCATATACATGAGATCCAGAACTATTATCAATAGTATCGAAGATATTTGTGAACCTTCTCAAATAAGCCAGTTTTTCAAAATAATAAGATAAGAATACTAACTTTATTGGGGGTGATTATGGAATTAAGAAAATAAAAATTCTGTACCTTTTCCGAAAGTGAAGCTAACAAAAGAGTAAGAACTGTGAAAGTTGAATTAAGTAGCTTCAGGTCTCCTGGGAGTTTTCTCATGGCTCAGTGTTCCATCTTCTTTTTTCCAGCCTAATGGAGAAACTCTGTGGTGAAAATGACTCCCCAAAGAATATTTGGCCTGAACTTAAGTCACATCTGATCTCATCTGAGCTCTGTCCTGGACTGACTGGATAACAGTGCTCACTCCCCATCTTGATTGTCCAAAATGGAAATTTGACAGTGAGATATGCTTTTCCTGGGGAGTGTTCATTTTTTTTTCCGAGTAAGTTTGTACTAAGACTTATTGTGTATTAACTTGGAGTTATAGGATCAAAACTTCATCAAGAATATTTACATAGTTGTTTTGTTTTTAATATGTAAGGGGACTATTAAAGCATTCTGAATTTTTACAGTGATGAAAAGTAGAAAAGTCAACCGGTGAATGCTATTTTAAAAATAAAATGCCTTGTAATTTTTCTACTTGAAACAGAAGTTACTTGTCCATCTATGAACAAATCTGACTTTACTAGAAGATGATATTAATTTAAAAATAATTATTTTATTTCTATTTATATGCCCTACTCTAAAATAATGTGTCAATTTTAAATTATTAGTTTTTCTTTTATGATGCAATTACAGATGCAATTTCCTATTTTTTTTTACTATTTTTTTTTTTACTATTCTTTTTGTCTCTTGGATCTTATGCATACATGGAAGCATCTTGACACTAGGAGTTAAATAAGCAACAACAGAATTTTTTTTAAGAAAAGTAAATTTTTATGCAAAGGAAATTCAAGTTGTGGGCATCCTTCAACCCAATGATCCAGTATATCTATTCTCACTTTAGTAGTATTGTAGTCTTATCTCACCTTTGGCAGTATTACTGTGCCTCTTGTAGCATGATGATAAATATTCTACCATGCCAGATTTGTAGTTGGCTCTGACAGATTAACAACCTCCACTGACTCTAAACTGAATGTAAGTGAAATAAGAATTCCAGAGTATGTCTCTAAAAAGATGTATTGACTATGATTTTGGCCAGGATGAGCTTTGTAAGTTTATAAACATTTTACCTGAGGGATAGTTGGAATAAAATTCAATAGATATTATGTGAGTATGGCTAAACCAGACAATCTTACACATTTAAATTAAAGAAAAGAATTAGGGTCAATGGTAGATCTGGAAGTTCAGTGTCTAATTTACCTGACATGCATTATTTTGTAAGTCAAGTAGGAATATATATCCCTAACTTGTTGCCAAATGAGGTGGTATTTGATAATATAATGACTTAATATCTATAGAGTATGCACAAAATTGCCTTGTAAATACATACTCAACAAAAGATACCTGTTATTATTTCTGTACACTTTGAATAGTAGTGCAATGGTGAATTTACAAAGACTACTATATTTTAGGTACATCATATTCACTCCAATCCGAAGCATCCACAAACCCAAAATCTGCACCTCTACTTTCATTCCTCTCATGTGGAAATAAGGAGTCAAATTAGATAATATTTTCTTCCCTTTCAACTCCAACATTGATATGATCTTTAAACTAAGCAAGGTAAATTTGGAGAACAGAAAGGTAATACATAGGTTGCAGCACTTGACTGAAGCCTTGGTTTGATTCCTGACACCATATATGTTGTCTGAACACAGTTAGGCATGGCCCTTAAGAACCACTGAGTGTGGCCAAAGAAAACAACAGCAACAAAAAAGAATGCATTAGTTAAGTTGTGGGAGAAATAGTTTTTGTGATAGGAACAGATGACTAGCATGTGTATGACCTTGAGTTCAGCCACTATAAACACTAGCAATGACCCTAATTTTAAAAGTGAACAGAGAGAGGTAGGGAGAATTTAAAGGCTAGCAAGTATGTCTGGCAGGCAGCAGGCCCTGAGTTTTATCTCTCACATTGTACTTAACCCTAACCCTGGTGGGTGTGCCCTGGTGACTCCCAGCAACACTGAGCCCAACAGCATCAAATCACAAACCCAAGCATTAAATGGCCCAGCCCACAGAATTGGGTTAAGTATTGCCTGGCACTCTTAACCACTACAGGGGAAGAAAAAATATTCATATTAATTAAAACCTACAAAAAGTGAGTTTTCTAAATAAGTATACCATCTTCCCTTACAAATGGTGCCAGGGAAAATTGGCACAAATTTGAAGGTGGGGGGGGATACACTAGGTGATGTTCAGGATATGAAATGCTGAAGATTGAACCTAGGCTGGATGCATGCAAGACCATTATTCTGAGTATAACTTTATAAGTCAGAAAATTAGGAGTCAGAGTTTTGCCTTGCATGAAGCTGACCTTAGCTTGATCCCCAGCATTCCTTTTGGTTCCCTGAGCACCACCAGGCATAATTCCTGATGCAGAACTAGAAGTAGCCCCTGAAGATAGTTGGAAGTGGCCCCAAACAATAACAAAAATTAAGTAGTTAAGAGCATATCCTTAGGGATCAGATTTTCCCAGATCTAATCAAGGCTCCAGAGTCTTCTAGACCTGTGATGTTGAGCAAGTTACTCAAGTTCTCTATGCCTCAGCTTCCTCAACTTTAAAAGTTATTTGAAATATGTATTAATGTTTAATATATTCTGTATCTATTCCTAAATAATTATTACTGGAGAGCAATGAAGCAATAAGTAGAGAGAACTTAGATCAAATTGTTGTCACTTCTGGAAATCTGTCCCCAACATTTAAAGCATGTTTAAAAATATTCATACAAAGCAAGGATATCTTAATGATATATAAATGATAGATTCAAAATTATACACTCAACTGAATTTGGTAAGGGTTACAAACCTTCCACTTAGAGATATTTTAGTATGATTATTCTTGCTTTATATAGATATAGATATAGCTATAAATAAATTTGAGTGTCTAAAGGCAATATACCCAGAGGAAGAATCTTTTTTTTTTTTTTTTTTTTTTTTGGTTTTTGGGCCACACCCTGTGACGCTCAGGGGTTACTCCTGGCTATGCGCTCAGAAGTTGCTCCTGGCTTCTTGGGGGACCATATGGGATGCCGGGGGATCGAACCGCGGTCCGTCCTAGGCTAGCGCAGGCAAGGCAGGCACCTTACCTCCAGCGCCACCGCCCGGCCCCCAGAGGAAGAATCTTAAAGAGTGAAAATAAAATGAAAGTAATAATTAGAAGCTTCAAGGAACATGTGCAAATAGATGATAAAATGAAGAAATGAAGATAGTTCAGAAGGCAGGCTTATCTGGAACAAGTTATACCTCATAAAGGTATGAGCTATCACAGTTTGGGGCAGGGTTGGGTCATCTTAGGGGTTGGATACACTCATGGAATGCTTGCTGGTGGGAATAACTTGTCTTTTTAACTGAAAGGGAATTTTAAGAAGCAAAGATTATATTATTGGCTGTATTGAAGAAAAAATCCTATTCAAGCAAAATTGCATGCTTTGCTACAAGTTTTCATACTAAATAAGCTTAAAATAAGGAACACTAGTAATTTTAATATGCTCCAATTCAGCTTTATTTGTTTCCCTTTCCTCCTCCCTCCCTCCCTCCCTCCCTCCCTTCCTTCCTTCCTTCCTTCCTTCCTTCCTTCCTCCCTCCCTCCCCTCCTTCCCTTCCTTCCTTCCTTCCTTCCTCCCTCCCTCCCTCTCTTCCTTCCTTCTTCCTTCCTTCCTTCCTTCCTTCCTTCCTTCCTTCCTTCCTTCCTTACTTCCTCCCTCCCTCCCTCCCTCCCTCCCTTCCTCCCTCCTCCCTTCCTTCCTTCCTTCCTTCCTTCCTCCCTCCCTCCCTCCCTCCCTCCCTCCCTCCCTCCCTTCCTTCCTTCCTTCCTTCCTTCCTTCCTTCCTTCCTTCCTTCCTTCCTTCCTTCCTTCCTTCCTTCCTCCCTTCCTTCCTTCCTTCCTTCTTTTTTCCTCCCTTTTTGTGTATATGTGGGGGGAATACAATGCTCAGGGGGTTACTCCTGCCTCTCTGTGCTCAGGAATTACTCCTGGTGTTGCTCAGGAGTCCATATATGGTACTGCAGATCAATCCTAGATCAGCCAGGTGCAAGGCAAATGCCATATCTGCTTCACTTGTTCTTTCACCTTACCTCTTCCCTCTTTTTTTTTTTTTTTTTGGTTTTTGGGTCACACCCGGCGTTGCTCAGGGGTTACTCCTGGCTGTCTGCTCAGAAATAGCTCCTGGCAGGCACTGGGGACCATATGGGACACCGGGATTCGAACCAACCACCTTTGGTCCTGGGTTGGCTGTTTGCAAGGCAAACACCGCTGTGCTATCTCTCCGGGCCCACCTCTTCCCTCTTTCAATGGTCCCTTCCCTCTGTTAATATTGCAATGGCTGGAAATCACAAAGTCTTGGCTGTGATACAAGTCTAGTTGCGGCTTTTATTAGGACGGCCATCCATTTTTTTTTAAATTTTAGTTTCAGTGTTCACATACATGCTCCCTAGAGGTCATAGTCATGCTCTTTTTTGTGGTGATGCTCTATGGTGTAGTCAGAAATCACTTGTAACTCCAGTGATCGGTTCAGCTACCAAACTCAAAGACCAGAAAATCATGTTCAGTACATGTGAGCAGTACTGGGGGCTGACCTTTCATCCTCAAGCTTGCAATGCTTAACAACTGAGCAATTTCTTGTCCCAGGGAGAACTGTTAGATTTCTTATATTTTAAGCATGCAAAGCTATTCTATGACCAAAAGGAGATAATTTTAACAACTGACCTAAAGCTGATCTATTGATAAGTATTTATGGTTATTTATATGCTTCTAAAATAAAATATTCAGAAGTCTGTATTCTAATATAATGTCCTAAAATTGAATTTATATTTTCTTTCTAAACTAAAGCTTCTCTTCTCACAGATTCTAGGGAAACAGCACTATCATGGGTACAATTGCTCAATTGAGGATAGTTGGTACATTTTCTTCATTCTTCATGTCTAATGAATTCATTCTTTGCAGTAATATTTACTTAATTCCAAGCATTATGCTAGTTTTTTATAAAACTTGAAATTTGAGTAACAACTGTTCCTCAAATGCTCTTCCTCTCTAAATACAAATTACACATAGAGAAAAGGTCTATGATAATAATGGGGAAGACACATTGCCCTGGGAATTAAGGAAAGTTCCCTTGTGGAATGAGTTTTATTGAGATTCTATGCTCTACCTAATAAAGCTATTATCTACATGTATGTGTACATACATCTATATGTACATTTTCAAATATCAATTCTATTACTCTACTCCCTACTTATTTCTGTCATCTTTTCCTTTTTCTCCATCCTTATGTTGGCCTCATTATATTACTAATTATTTTATTTTCTCAATGAAGATCAAATACCATTCAGGACATACATGAAACAGGGATTAAGTTTGGGATATCGCATTTCACCCTTGCTGCTTTCTCAGCTATTAAGTTCATGGGGGATCACTAAAGGCAGAAATATCAAAGTCACTATACTTGTTGCAGGTAGTACTGAGATTTGAACTCTCAGTCTTGTAAATGATAGACAAAAGCTTTAAACCATAGGGCTCTCTTCATATGTCCCTAACATAAATTCCCACTTACTAAAATAAGATTTTAATGATATAAATTTGATTTTATATAATCATTATAAAATTACATTGTATTTTTAGGCTAAAGGTCTTTCCAATTTCTTCCATATTTTGCTGTGCCTAACAAATTACAACTGACACACACACACACACACACACACATCTTTTATTTTTAGTTTATCTCCCATCTCTAAAGAAAAAAAAAGGGAGCATACTAAACCTTTGGCTATTATATTAACTACTTTATTGGTGATATAACAATTTTCACAAATATAACTGTTAATGAACTCTCTCCCCTTCTTTTTTCACTTTATATTTTAATCATCTGTTTTTTCTTTCTTTCTTTCTTTCTTTCTTTCTTTCTTTCTTTCTTTCTTTCTTTCTTTCTTTCTTTCTTTCTTTCTTTCTTTCTTTCTTTCTTTCTTTCTCTCTCTCTCTCTCTCTCTCTCTCTCTCTCTTTCTTTCTTTCTTTCTTTCTTTCTTTCTTTCTTTCTTTCTTTCTTTCTTTCTTTCTTTCTTTCTTTCTTTCTTTCTTTCTTTCTTTCTTATAATATTTTTTCTTTTGTTTTGTTTTGAGGTCACACCGGCAGCGCTCAGGGGTTACTCCTGGCTCTACACTCAGAGCACAGAAATCACTCCTGGCAAGCTCGGGGGACCATATGGGATGCCAGGATTCGAACCACCGTCCTTCTGCATGCAAGGCAAATGCCCTAGCTCCATGCTATCTCTCCGGCCCCATTGTATAATATTATTAATAAGTATGATATTAGTCAATGAAATAAACAATTTACAAGCACTATGTGCTATTGTTAAAACTGTAAAAATAAGTAAAAACGTAAAAATTATTAAATCAACATTGAAACAAATTAAACAATTATTTTTCAAAAAATTAAAATGAGCTTGATAATTATTTCTTTGTATCATCATTCCCATGAGAGATGACAACTTCTTTGCTCAATACTCATTTTATTTATGTATACTTATGTTCTTTAAATATTGATTCTTTTTATATATAAATATTTATTTAAGCACCATGATTACAAACATGATTATAGTTGAATTTCAGTTATAAACAAAATATCCCTCTTCACAGTGCAACATTCCCACCACCAATGCTCCTTTCCCCCACCCCTGCCTGTATTTGAGACAGGCATTCTATTTCTCTCATTCTTTAACATTGTCATGCTAGTTGTTATTGTATTTATCTCCCTAACAGCATTCACCGCTCTTTGTCCTGAGTTCCAAATTGTGAGCTGGTCCTTCTGGCCCTTTCAGCCTTTAACTCTATTGTCTCTGGGCCTTTTTACTCTTTTTATTTATTTATTTAGGTTTTTTGGAGCCACACCCATTTGGTGCTCAAGAGTTACTCCTGGCTAAGGGCTCAGAAATTGCCCCTGGCTTGGGGGGACCATATAGGACGCCGGGGGATCAAACCTTGGTCCTTCCTTGGCTAGCACTTGCAAGGCAGATGAAAAGGGAAATCAGCCCCCCCCCCACCAACCTTGGTGGGTGCCCTGCCCCTTAAGGAAGTCGTCACTGCCTCGGCCCCACCTCTACCCCTACCTCATGAATCATTGGTGTTATCGTAGCGGAAGTTCAGCCCTCAAGGACTCTTTTTCCCCTCCCACTTCCCATCCTATATAAGGGGGTAACGAGGGACCCACGAGGTCTTTGATTCTGGTGGGAATTCATAGACCCTGACCATTCATAATGGTCAGTATTAAAAGCACTTTTTAAAGCATCTGCTGGAACTCATACGCCTCTTCATTTCTTTGCGCCGGGCAGCTAAAATTAGGACTTCCGGACCTTTCATTTTGGCGAGCCACCAGGAGTCCTCACTCATTCTGCCCGGCACAAAGCTATGAAAAGGTGTCTGGTGAGTTCTGATGTGTGTATGTGTGTGTGTGAGCACGCTTTGCTTCGTGTCTGTCTTAGTCTGAGATTATGTTGTATTCTGTGTCCAGTGGGAAGCTAGCTTTGTGGTGGTTTGGCAAATGTTATGAGCTCTTTGCTCGATGTGGAAACCGAGTAGAAGCAGACTTTGTTTCATAGGGGGGTTAAAGTCCCCCCGGGTGACTAAGGAATCTTCCACCTGATGCGTTTCCAGGTGTGTGTGGTTCCCCATCTGATGCGTATACCAGATGGGCAAGAGGTTGACGAACTTTGGCTGCTTAGGTCACGACCCTGGTGGTACCCCAGGGGTTTAGTAAGAGCAGCTGGAAGACGTTCCGAGCTGCTGAAGAGGTTGTCTGTCTGTGATTTTTGGAGCTCAAGAACTTGGTCATTGGCATAGTTGTCTGTCTAGGATTTATTGTGGAATGCAGAGATTACTTGAACGCATTTTGCTTGGTTATTTGTGGCGCCACGCTGTCTGTTTGTCTGTCTGTTTCTTGTCTGTGTGTTCTATGTTTTTTTTTTTTTGGTCTAACCACGGGACGCAAGCCCGACCCCCTCTCAAGGGCCGACCCCTGGGGAAAGGGGCCGACCGCCGGTGAGCCCGCGTCTCCCTCGCCCGTCAGTCGTCCCAGCAGCGAAACGCGCAACCCCCCGCTGCCTGCGGCGCGGCGAGAGGGCGCCCGAAACCCGCCTAACCCGCTCCCCACCCAACCAGGAAGCTGGCGCATGCAAGGTCCACACTAGGGACTTGGCGGGGGGTGTTGGAAATTGCAAATCCCAGATTTCTCAAATGGCCATCGGGAATAAATTTTCCTGGAAAATTTCTGAACTTTGCAATTCCCCAACTATCCTGCCATGCGTTCAGGCCAAAAAGAGCAACTGGCCGTTTTTTTTCTAGCCGAAAAAAAAAAAAAAAAAAAATGCTTTTTAACTCACCACGTGGTGAAGAAATTCACCACGCCCCAGGGCAAACTATTGTCCTCCCAGCTCCACCTGGCTGAGGAATGTAGGTCATTTACATATCAAAGAAAAATCTAGCAAATGGTTTGAAAGTCAAAAAAAAAATTTTTTTTTAAGCATTTAAATTTCTAACTTAAAGGTTTCTTAAAAAAATTAATAAGAAAATGTTGCAAATTACTGTTGTTATTTTTGTTTGTTTTTCGGTGCACGTGAAAATTTTTAGCAGCGGAACCACTGCAAAACAATGAGTGGCGAAGCTTAAAAAAAAAAAAAAAAAAAAGGGAGGAAAAAGAGAAGAAGCCGAATGGTAGGGCGTTTGCCTTGCATGCAAAAAGGAAAGTGGTGTAAAAGAAATTAAAAATGTGTAATAAAAAATGTGTATAATCAATCTAAATAATTATTAATATGTCTTTAGGTTAAAAAAAATGTAAATGTTTTTAAGCATGTTCTACCAAAAGTAGTAAGTATTCATTCTTTCTGGTTTTCAACATTAATTTGTGTAACGTAAATTCCTGGTGTTTTCTGTTTAGAAAACTAAGTGAATTTCTATATTTAGAATTAAGCATAATTAAAATATTATTTTGCAATTTTTCATTATATGTTACCAAGAACATTAATATTTGTATCACAGGAGGTTTTATAAAATTGGTCATGGTTTTATTTGAAAATGTATAAAATGTTTCGTTGCAGAAAAAAAAATTCTAAAATTATCTAAGTAATTTAAGTAATATTTGCTTTTTCTCTTCTCCCAGAACCTTTTAGTACCATTTATGTCATGGCATCATGTTGCTTTGCACAGAATACAAGCAAATGGCTTTTCTCTCTGCATGGGGAGTAGTCCTCATGCAAACAGAAAATCAAAAAAATTAGTAAGGGAACCCCAAAGCCCTCTTTCAGAGGAATAATTGGAGTTGAGGCGGTGTGACAAGCAGGCACCGGCGAGAAACTGAAATAAATGGCCTGAGTAAGGAAATTGAAGATTTTCCTAGAAGATTATCACAGCCTGTGGGCCCTGCTCTCTCCCTCAAGCTCAGAAGAGAATTCGAGGTCAGTCTCTTCCAAACCTGGAGAGGAGTGGAACAGACAAGTCACCTCTAAAAATTCCTGCAGAGGGTGAGATGCCCAGCCAGAAGAACCTCATGCTGAACCGACCAACTCATCAGCCAAACCTGAGTGACTGTGAAAAACCTGCAGTGTCCACAACCTATCCTCAAAAAAGCTCTGTAAGTAATGGGGGTGCCCCAGATGGAGATTTCTCCAACAGTGCTGTATATGTGCAAAGAAAAAAGCCAAGTTATTCAAATACCGGGTAAGGTACAAGGTAAAGGTGGAGAGAAAAACCATTTTTGGTAGCTAATTAAAATTCTAGTGGGCCTAACTTAAAACCCACTTCTTTAAAGTAACTCATGTAAAAATGCTCTTACTAGTTGTATTAAACCAAATCATAAATTGCAAATGCAAATGTTAGTCTAACTGAAGTAACTCAAAACTGTTTATTCATAATGCTATTATGCTTTGTTTTCTGTTAATTAATTTGTGCTATCATTACAGACAATAAGAACAGCTATGCCATTCAAGTTGTGCTATTTACTGCTCCAAGGCCTGAGTGGGTTAAGTAATATTCCCCTGTATAATTAATCTAATCCTTTTCAGGTGTTAAAACTGTAAAAGTAAACCAGTTAACTGCTCCTTTAGGGAAATATGAGATTTCACCCTATCTAGAGATTGAAACTGCAGTCCCCTGTCAGCCTGAAGTAGCTACAGAAGATTGATCTTCGACCACGTTCCCTCTAATAACTTCTAGGGTAATGAAATCTCTAAAGCAAAATGGTCATCAAAGAAAAAAAAACTATAAGGGGAAAATAAAGGCCGCAGAAATTAATAAGCCAAGTTAACTACTAAGAATAACATTATGCCTATCTATCCCAGAGGTTAAAGCAGGTAGCAAAAATTATGCTTCTCTTGGTAATGTTAAAAAGTAAAACAGTCATTAATAAAAATAAAATTTCTTCATCTCTGTCTAACCCAGTGCAGGAAAGGCAACTGGAGTTTAGGGCTCTCTACCCCAACAGCTGTTTAAGTTGCAAAAATGAAGAAAAGAAAGCAGAAACCTCCTTATTTTCGTTGTGGAATTCACAGCCTATGTGAGAAGAACTGCTGTCAAGGTGAACTGCATGCTTCCTGGGTTCACGCCTTCCATCTAAAACCTGAAAAGTGAAGCACACTGAGAATCCTCTCAAGATACGGGTCCGGCGGGCACACTTCAGCCCTAATGCACTCACTAACTCTGAAAATGCTCTCCCTGGCACTTGCTAAGGAAGGGCTCGAACTGCTTACCTCCGGTCCTCTACTTCCCATGTGTGTGTTTGGGGGAGCCGAAATGGGTGTGTAAAGCAAAACCTCAGCCTTTAACTCCCTCTTGGGGGTGGGGGAAATTGGCCTCTGGCTGTCCCTGTCTCACTAGGTAATCTAACCTTTGCTTCTTCTAGCTGTACTTATGTCAAAAGGTAATCCCGTTTAGCTTTAAATCTTCTGTTTGCTATTCATAACAGCACCAAATCTGTAAACCTGGGTCAGGTAGAAGGTACTCAGTGCTCAAAAGTCCTGCCTGATCCCTCTAGCCCAGGGTATTTACCTCCGAAACGGATATAAATATGTGGTAAAAATTTGGCTTATGCATCCCAGCATTAGTGCTCCCCAACATTAACATCATCCCAGGAACAGAGCCCATCCCTCTGCCTAGCATACATTTCTTAGGCACTCCTAGGTCTGAGCACTCTACTGGTAGGGCTCAGAAGTTGCAGGAAAATTGATAACTGGAAAAGCAAAACTAGCAGGGCTAAACAAAAATAACAAACTCTCACAAAAGTTAATTTCAAATGTGTAAAACAAAATCAAGCACCATCAAGAGTAGCTGGCCAAGATACAAAGCTATTAAATGGTCCCTTATGGTCTTTATGGCATGGAATTCTCCCCTATCTAATACTCCTACTGGGGCCCCTCCTAAGCCTTTTTACTTCTGGTAGCCATTGGCCCATGCAGGGTTAGCTCATGCAAATAATTATGACCAGTAATATCAGAAAGTAAAGGCCCCAAAATCACATTGGCTTCTAGGATTAGAAGCCTCCAGTACAAGAAGTGGGGATTGAAAAGGGAAATCAGCCCCCCCCCCCACCAACCTTGGTGGGTGCCCTGCCCCTTAAGGAAGTCGTCACTGCCTCGGCCCCACCTCTACCCCTACCTCACGAATCATTGGTGTTATCGTAGCGGAAGTCCAGCCCTCAAGGACTCTTCTTCCCCTCCCACTTCCCATCCTATATAAGGGGGTAACGAGGGACCCACGAGGTCTTTGATTCTGGTGGGAATTCATAGACCCTGACCATTCATAATGGTCAGTATTAAAAGCACTTTTTAAAGCATCTGCTGGAACTCATACGCCTCTTCATTTCTTTGCGCCGGGCAGCTAAAATTAGGACTTCCGGACCTTTCACAGACACCTTACCTCTAGCGCCACCTCACTGGCCCCACTCTTTCTATTTCTTAATAACTTTTCTTTCTGTCAGCCTGAAAAAAATATATTATAATCAGATATGTTAACAATGTGATACATTTACTTTAAATAAATTTATAAATTTATATTTATAAATTTATTAAATTTATAAATTACTTCATAATTCTTTCCTTTGTAAAATCTTTGCTAAAAAGGCATGATATAGAAATTATCAAATCCGAATCCAAATCTCATTTTTTTTTTGAGTTTTGAATTTAATGACTTTTGTGGCAGGAAATATTTGTAAAGAGATACATGAAGCCTGGGAGGCAACACATCATCATTTCTTTATCTCCATACGCTAATTAAAAAATGTTTGTATTGTTAGTTTATAGTTGTACTCTTAGATAAGGGTCCTCATTCTGGAATGGTTAGTGAACTCACAAACTGAGAATTCTGAATTTATCTTGACAATATATTTTCCCACTTGATCATAAGGTCATTGTTTTTCCTTTACAATGACCAAAACTAAGAGACAAAGTGTCAACATACAATTTTCATATCCTTATGTGTCTATTATTATTTAATATAAATTTAATTTAGTTAGAATTTAAGTTATTTTTTTTATAAATTTAGGCATTATTAATTAATTTTAATCCTAATTTCTATTAAGGTTCTTTTAAGGGGCCGGAGATATAGCATGGAGGTAAGGCATTTGCCTTGCGTTCAGAATGTCAGTGGTTCAAATCCCAGCATCCCATATGGTCCCCCATGCCTGCCAGGGTTGATTCCTGAGCGTAGAGCCAAAAGTGACCCCTGAGCGCTGCTGAGAGTGACCCAAAAAACAAAAACAAAAAAAGGTTCTTTTAATGCATGAATATATGTATATGGAGAACAAAGTTATCAGATAAAAAATAATACAATATAAATTCACTTTATTAAATCATAACATATAGGAAAGGGACAAATTAGGGATAGAGAGATAATACAGCAGATAATACTTGCCTGGCATGCTACTGACCTGGAGTTCAATTCCTGCACCTCATATGCTACCCTGATTACTCTCAGGAGTAATTCATGAATGCAGAGCTAAAAGTTTCCATAAATACCATTGGGTGTAGTCCAAAAGTCAAAAAAAAATTTTTTAGAGTATTTTCCGGCATATAAAACGACTTTTGAAGCAAAAAAAAGTCAACCGAAAATCGGGGGTCGTCTTATACTCCAAGTATATCCCAAAAAATGTTTCAATATGCCGCTAAACGCAAATTGTCTGAATATTGCCACAAAACACATTTTTCAACTCGATCCTGCACCAATCACTGCCAGGCTGCTCGGATGCCTCTCTAACTCAGCCAATCCAAGCAGGCTCTTTATTCATGTAAATTAGACAATGCTTTGGACCCAAATCTACTCTGTCAAAAGCCTGCTCAGATTGGCCAGAGTCGGAGAGGAAGTCTACTACAGTATAACCTCTGAACCTTTGCTTGTTGTGATTGGCTCACTGTGGTACATAGAGTTGCAGCACAGGAACGTTCTGTCTGATACAGCAAATATAGGCCTAAACCTATGTTTTAAATGCAAAATTAGGGGGTTGTCTTATACGCCCAGTCGTCTTATATGCCAGAAAATATGGTATATATATTTTATTTAAACACCTTGATTACATACATGATTGTGTTTGAGTTTCAGTCATGTAAAGAACACCACCCATCACCAGTGCAACATTCCCATCACCAATGTCCCAAATCTCCCTCCTCCCCACCCACCCCCACCTGTACTCTAGACAGGCCATTTCTCTCATACATTCTCATTATTAGGATAGTTCAAAACGTAGTTATTTCTCTAAACTCATCCCTGTTTGTGGTGAGCTTCATGAGGTGAGCTGTAACTTCCAGCTCTTCTTTCTTTTGTGTCTGAAAATTATTATTGCAAGAACGTCTTTCATTTTTCTTAAAACCCATAGATGAGTGAGACCATTCTGCTTTTCTCTCTCTCTCTCTCTCTCTCTCTCTCTCTCTCTCTCTCTGACTTATTTCACTAAGGATAATAGATTCCATGTACATCCATGTATAGGAAAATCACAAATTAGCATGGACTTCCTTGATACTTTGTGTGCTACAGATAATAGGTATGCATTAAGGGAGGGTCCTACCCATATGTTGATCTAAACAGGAGCTCCAGTACTTTCCCCTCTAGGCACACTTTGTTATCCCACTTAGCCTTCCATGAAAACTTTGACTGGAATCTTCAATCTACTTTAAGGCCATCTAATTTTCCTCCATTGCAGCATAGAATATACTTGTTTGGAAATGACTGCTTCTGCAACACAGCTAGTTTTTATGTTTCTCAATATTGAAGTTATTTAATTGAAAAACTATCTTTCCCAATAATTTTCAAGGTTCACAGGGACTTAATCTGTACAGCTAAGTCTAATTAATTCTTTTACATTATTTGTAGTACTAAAAAGTCAAAGCATGTAAGAATATAAAATATCTATCAAAGGGGCCGGAGAGATGGCGCTAGAGGTAAGGTGTCAGCCTTGTAAGCGCTAGCCAAGGAAGGACCGCGGTTCGATCCCCTGGTGTCCCATATGGTCTCCCCAAGCCAGGGGCTATTTCTGAGCCCTTAGCCAGGAGCAACCCCTGAGCATCAAACGGTGTGGCCCCCCCAAAAATATGCATCAAATATACATTTGGCTGAGTGTTTTTAAAAAGTAATATTTTTAGTTTATTTTCTAGTTTATGTGATCTGGTAAATTCAGAGCCCAGGCACTTAAAAGCTACCCATCCTTAACAAATTTTGTGGGTTTTATTATTTTTGTTGTTTTCTATGATAATGCCAATATTATTCTTTTATATTTGCAGTGTTGCTGCACCATGTTCACCAGAAAGCCAGAATCCTTCCACCATTACCTCAAGTTTTCTTCCCACCCCATTTGTACCCCAAAACCCTCAGATGATAGTTCTAAACTTATCTCAGCATTGTTTCTATTGCAATATTGTCTAAAATCTTGCTTTGTTTCTTTGTACTTCACATATAGCAAGATTATCTGGTTTCTGTCTTTTTCTTTTTGACTCACTTCACTTAGCACAACCACCTATAATGTCATCCAAGTTGTAACAAGATGAAAAATGTTTATCTTTTCTCAAATATGAATAGCATTCTAATGTGTATATGTACACCACAACATATCCATTCATCTCTTGTTGAGGACATGGGTTGTCTCCTTATTTTTAGCTATTGTATATAATGCAGTGATGCACTTTGAGCAAAAGGTTTTTTTCTTTGGGGTTGATAGTCAGGAGTACAATTTCAGGATCTTATAGAAACTCTATTATTTTTTTTAATACTCAAAAATTATTCCTGGGTCTGCACTCAGAAATCACTCTTGGCAGACTTGGGGGACCATATGTGATGCTGGAGAATGAATCTGGGTTGGCTGCTTCCAAGGAAAATGCCCTCCCCACTGTACTATTGCTCCAGCTCCAGTAACTCTATTCTTAAGTTTTTTGAGAAGTCCCAAAACCATTTTCCAAAGAGGCTGAACAGAGCAGCAAACCCACTAGCAATAAGAGTTAATTATCATCACTTTCTATTTAGGACCTATTTTCACCATAAATTACAAAGTTTTTCATGATTTTCAGTCCTACAATGTCCCAATACCAGTTCTTTCATTAAGTGTCCACATGCGGGCCCTGAGAGATAGCACAGCGGTGTTTGCCTTGCAAGCAGCCGATCCAGGACCAAAGGTGGTTGGTTCAAATCCCGGTGTCCCATATGGTCCCCCGTGCCTGCCAGGAGCTATTTCTGAGCAGACAGCCAGGAGTAACCCCTGAGCACCGCCTGGTGTGGCCCAAAAACCAAAAAAAAAAAAAAAAGTCCACATGCCTCTATCTCTCTCTTCAGTTTCCTTCCTGCCCCTAGCATGCTTCTATGGCATGTACGTTTTTTTGTTTGTTTGTTTGTTTTCATTTATATTTTTCCTTTTCTTGTAGGCACTCTATTTCTTCCAGAGTTACCACCTCCCTCTATTACTGTTGTACTGTTACCTTTCCTGACTTTCCTATGGAAGACCATTTGTTAAATTTTTCTTTGGAAATTTAGTATTCTCCAACTGTGATTTAAATTCCACATAGGAGAGAGGTAATTTTGTCTGTCCCTCTTCTTCTGACTAACTTCTCATGGTATAACCTCCAGATCTTTCACAAAAAAGCAAATGGAATGATTTGATATTTTCTTGCAGCAAGTAGTATTCCATTGTGTGAAGTTGAAACCTCATGGTACAATCCCCAGGAATTGGGGAGATGTGGGTCTGGGAGCAAATACTAACACAGGAAATAATCCACATAAATTTGAAGGGGATGATACAAGTCCAGGAAAATTTTCACCATAAGCATTCCATTCCTAACACTAAGGCAAGAAGATGGATAGCTCAGTAGTAGAAAACAGAACTGCAAGCAGTTTCTTCCTGAGACCCGGGGTCTTTATTGGGAAGTGAAAGACCACACCCTGGGGTGAAGAACAGGTAGGGTAAGGGACCAATCCTAAAGGTGCTTTTATTCAAAGAATGACAAGCACCAGCAAAGAAGAATTAACCTGAATAGAATGAAGACTGGTTGTTCCAACACCAACAATTGTGTATATGTACCATAGTTTCTTTAAAAAATAAAAATAAACAACAACCACAGGAACTAGAGAAATAGTACAGTGGTAGGATAATTTCCTTGCATGTAGCATTCCCTAGTTCTATCCCTGGCATCCCATCTCCCTTATGGTTCTCTGAGCACCACCAAGAGTAACCCCTGAGCATCACTGGTGTGACCCAAAAATAAGAAATAAAAGACCACTACTAAAACAATAAAAGAGAAAAAAACACAGTCACCATATTTGAACCTGACCAGCTCCATACACTCACTCTTTTCTCCAATGAGATGTAAACAGAACTATGAAAGATTATGGCTACACCAGACCATGCAGCACAAAGTTGTTCATCTCCTAGAAGAGAGTGGCCCAAGTCCCAATCACGCTGAAGTCATGCTTGCTGCCTCCATCACTCAAAATCACTATTTATCCAATGGCCTGTCTCATTACTGATCCTCTCCAATTCCGTGCAGGGATGCCAATATGACCACATTTCAGGTATGTCGATTGTTGGGCTGATATCACCAGGGCATTTTTTAGATAAGAGTGAATATCCTCCTCTAAATATTTTCCTTCTTCCAGATAAGTCTGGCAGCTGTTACATCACCCACAAACACAATTGCCATGTGTAAAAGTGAACCTAGTTGAAATCCTTATTAAAGGTGTTCCCCTGACTTTCACGTAATCTCTTCCTCTGATATGAAAAAAAAACCCTGGATTACAGGATCTTCCCCTCACCCTGGTGTATTAGGTTCTGAAGAATAGAGAGAAGTTCTGGCTTTGGACTTGGCAGACAGAGCACATGACAGAGAGAGAGAGAGAGAGAGAGAGAGAGAGAGAGAGAGAGAGAGAGAGAGAGAGAGAGAGAGAGAGAGAGAGAGAGCAAGCAGGCAAAAAGCAGACTGACTGCAATAAATCTTGTCCTGACTGGCTTGGTATTATTTCTCCACTGCTACTGTGTTTCATCAGACCTGTCCACCTAAGGGGCAAGAAACATGGTGCTTAAGCAGATTCACTACTTGTGGATAGTTTTTATTTTACAGCCAGCCATGTTCAAACTGGGACTTCTTTTGGAGGCCCTGCAGTTGAGTATATACCCCTAAAATTCATAATATCATAGTTTTGAATTTCTGGACAATCTTTCTTTGATGCTGTCATCCCTAAAAAAAAACATAGCTTTTTAATAAACTGGACATGTAAGAAAGAGAGCTTACTAAATGTTCTACCATTGAATTAATAACTTCAGTGGTGATTCAATAATTTTTCAAATATTCAATAATTCAAAATATGTTCTTTTGTCTTCTTTTCTTCTTCTCCTCCATTTTTTAATTTTTATTTTCTTTTTTAACAACTTTGCTTTCATTTATATTGAAATAAATACATTATGATAAATTATGTCAACCATGTGATATATTTTTAAATAAATAAAATTAAATTAAAAACAAATTCCCTGGTCATTAATTAGAAAAATAAACATTGTCAAAATGATCATGCTCCCCTAAAGTAAAGAACTATATTCAATGCAAACTCTGTAAGGGTATCCGTGACATTTTTCAAAGAAATGTATCAAACACTCTTGGAATTCACATGATACAATTATCACCCTTTGAATAGCAAAAATAATTCAGGGGAAAAGCAGATGGGAAGCATCTCTTTGAAAAGCTTCAAATTGTAAGTGCGAAGAAGTAGTAGAATGTTAGTACCAGTAGAATGGTACTGGGTTAAGATAGACTTGAAAATCCAGAGACAGATCTTAAGTGTATGGTCACTACATTTTTTTTGTGTGTGTGTGGTTTTTGGGTCACACCCGGCAGTGCTCAGGGGTTTTTCCTGGCTCTGTGCTCAGAAACTGCTCCTGGCAGGCACGGGGGACCAAATGGGACGCCGGGATTCGAACCGATGACCTTTTGCATGAAAGGTAAACGCCTTACCTCCATGCCATCTCTCCGGCCCCAGGTCACTACATTTTTTATAAAGGAACAAAACATATGAAGTGGGGCAAGAAAAGTCTCTTCAATAAGTGGTGTTGGGAAAACTGGTAAACTATATGCAAAAATAGACTAAAAAAGTGAATAATTCAGACCCCTTTAGAAGACCAAATAAAAGTATTATAAAGTCCTCTATATAAGATGTGAGTCCATAAATCACATGGAGGAAAAACATAAGTTCTTATATATGTGATAGAAAGCAACATTCTGACAAATACCTGAAAGCATTAAAAACAGAACTCTCCATGACATTGAAGTTAGGGAAATCTTTAAGGATGCAACATCATTGGCCAAGCAATTGGTAGAAGCAAAGATAAACAAATGCACTCCATTAAGTTAAAAAGCTTCTACACCTTAAAGGTAATAGTGGCCTAAATACAATGACAGCCTACAGACTAGGAGAAATTATTTTCCCACTGCTCATCTGATAAAATCCAATATATATAACTTGTAGAACTTTACAATAAAAAAATCCAATTCCATAAAAAAATGGGGAGAAGGGGCCGGGCGGTGGCGCTGGAGGTAAGGTGCCTGCCTTACCTGCGCTAGCCTAGGAGACGGACCGCGGTTCGATCCCCCAGCGTCCCATATGGTCCCCCAAGCCAGGAGCGACTTCTGAGCGCATAGCCAGGAGTAACCCCTGAGCGTTACCGGGTGTGGCCCAAAAAAAAAACCAAAAAAAAAAAAAAATGGGGAGAAGATTTAAACAGAAATTCCTCAGAGAAGAAATACAAATATCCAAAAGGTATACATCCAGCAGCACCGAAGGGTTACTCCTGGCTCTGTGCTCAGAACTTGCTCCTGGTAGGGCAAACACCTTATTGATGTGTTATTGCTCAGGCCCCAATCCCAATATCTGATATTTCTACCTCTTGGCTACTTTCTCCTCTCTCTCTCTCTCTCTCTCTCTCTCTCTCTCTCTCTCTCTCTCTCTCTCTCTCTCTCTCTCTCTCTCTCTTGTTTATACAATGGCATGAGGGTAACACATACTTTGGCTATGTTTCTGGCTTAGAGGGCTCACACACTTGAATGTGGTGCATCAGAGATTAAATAGCCTTGCAAGGCAGGTTTTCTATCACAGAACTCACTCTATCCCTCCCTCTAACTTAATTTTTAAATTAAAACATTCCTCTCTTGGGGTCAGAGCAATAGTACATATTGGTTTTGTCCTTGGGATAGATGCCAAGAAATGAAGTTGCTAGTTCATATGAGAGCACTTTTTTTTTCTTATTTCTTTTTCTTCATCTTCTTTCTTTTTCTTCCTTCTCCTTCTCCTCTTTTTCTCTTCTTCTTCCTCCTCCTTTTCTTTTTTCTTCTTCTTCTCTTATTCTTTTCTTCTTCTCTTCTTTTCTTCTTCTTCTTCTTCTTCTTCTTCTTCTTCTTCTTCTTCTTCTTCTTCTTCTTCTTCTGCATCTTCTCTCCTCCTCCTCCTCCTCCTCCTCCTCCTCCTCCTCCTCCTTCTTCTTCTTCTTCTTCTTCTTCTTCTTCTTCTTCTTCTTCTTCTTCTTCTTCTTCTTCTTCTTCTTCTTCTTCTTCTTCTTCTTCTTCGTTTTTGTTGAGCTGTTTCATATTGTTTTCAAAAAACACTGTACCAGCCTACACTTCCATGACACTTCCACCAGCAGTAAATGAGGCTCCACACTTCCACTCATTGCTTTTATTCTTAGAGCTATGTGCCAGTCTCATTGGTGGTAAGTGATGTCTCATCCTGATTTTCATTCCATGATGATAAGCAATGTAGAGCATTTTTTCATATGTCTTTTTTTTTTTTGGCACCTGTATGTCTTATTTAAGGAAGTTTCTGTTCATCTCCCTCCCAAATCCTGCCCTTTTTTGATGGTGCTGCTTTTTTTTTTTTTGTTCTTATAAAGTTCTATCAGTGCTGTAAGTATTTTGGATATTAAACCTTTATGTGATGAATGGTAAAAAAAAATATCCTCTCTGTCTGTGATGAGCCCTTGTGTTCTGGTCCTTGTTCTTTTGCAATTCAGAAATTTCTTAGTTTGATGTAATGCCATTTTTCTTTGCTTCCATTCAGTTGGTCAATGGGATTAAATAATTGAAATAAATATAGAATCTTATTCCATATCATGGAATAATTTTACATGTATTGATGCTTTTTTAATAGGAAATAACATTTGATAATGTGAGTTCACAATATTATTCAACTTATCTAACTTTGTTTGTTTTTTTGGCTTTTGGATCACACCATGATGCTTAGGGATTACTCCTGTTCTGTGCTCAGAAATCGCTCCTGGCTTGGGGGACCATATGGGATGCTGGGGAAACATGGTTTGTCCTAGGTCAAGCTGCATGCAAGACAAATGCCCTACTGCTGCACCACTGCTCTGGCCCCCAACTTTGTATTTTTCTGTGACATTAAATTATGACTATTTTATTATAGCATTAAAATCATTTTAAAAACAAAATTAATAGCTGTAGAATGTTCCTTTAACTGTCTTGCATCATATTCATTAATCTCAGAATTTATGTATGTGTATGATACATTTCATCATCCTCAATTATTTCACATTATCATTTTATGTCGTTAAATTAAACACCTTGATTTACAAAGTTGTTCAAAATACAGTTTCAGGCACTTAATGTTCCAATACCAACTTTTTCACTTCTGTAACTTTCCTTCTACCAACTTTCCATCCCTCCACCCAAGCATACCTTAGAATGCACAAACAAATTAACTTCATAGTGCTTGTTACAACAAATGGCAAATGAAATGCTGGGGATCAAACTGGGGTCAGGTGCATGTAAGGTAGCTGTTTTACTAATTCTTTTTTACTAATCCTTTAACATTTTTACTAACTCTCTGGTCCCAGATTATTACATTTTAATGTTTTTATTAGATCTTTTACTCCTTTGATGAACAGTACTACATATGCATTAGTCATTTGTTCCTAACAGTCTTAAAATACATTTTGTATGTTTTTATATTTTAAGTCCCAATTCTAGATGCATTTAAATATTTTAGTTTGCCTTTTGTTTATGTTCAGAAGTTTTATATTTTGTGTCAATTATATATTGATGTTTTTTCTTTAGGTCTACAAATTTCTTTTCTTTTTTTTTTTTTCTTTTTTTTTTTTTCTTTTTTTTTTTTTTTGGATCACACCCAGCAGCACTCAGGGGTTACTCCTGGCTCTATTCTCAGAAATAGCTCCTGGCAGGCTTGGGGGATTATATGAAATTCAAACCACTGTCCTTCTGCATGCAAGGCAAATGCTTTACCTCCATGCTATCCCTCCAGCCCTACAAATTTATTTTTTATACAGAAGTAATAGTTACATGAATTTGGTTCTAATTCTTAAGACATATTCATTTCCCCCATTTAATTTTTAATGTATCTTGTGTAAAAATTGTTTTGTTCCAAATAGCTAACCAATTATTATAGAAACAGTTATAAAAATTCCTTTTCTTTCTTCTCAATTGCCATGCCTCCTTTATTGAATGTGTTTACAACTTTAGATAAATATTTAACAAGGCTTTAATACTGATATAACTATTATGTTCTCTGATCTGTGAAGTCTTTTATTACTTATACTTATATGTTGAAAACTTGCTAGATGTTTTAATATTAACCAGAGTGCAAGCCCTTTCAAAATTTTAGTTATTTTATCTATCTGTTATTTTTTTACTAATTTTAGTCACCACAATATTAGAAGTTGATTTTTATTATGCTATTAATAAGTCAAACACATGTTAATCAATTAAGAATATACATACAATATTTACAACAAGTCCACACTAAATATCTATTCATTTCCTTGACAAAAGGCTTTCTTTATATATTTTGAAGTATAAACTTTTGAAAATATATAAAAATATAAAAAGACTTTGAGTCTAAATTTTTCTATATTAATTCATAAAAAAGATTTCCACAAAAGACTAGAGAGCTGCCTCAAAAGGCTGGAACATAAGATCTGCATGTGATAGGGCAGCTTAGTTTGATCGTCATCACTAAGTAATCTTCTAAGAAACTATTGAAATAGAACTCTGAGTAATGAACTCAGTAACCACTGAGTGCCACCACTGGGTGTAGCACCCAAGCCAAAATAAAAAAAAAACTGAGTTGCATTAAAAACAAAAAAAAATCAGAGAAGAGACCACTATTACAATAAATGTTGGAAATGATCCCTCTGGCAAGAACAGGGTACTAAAAAGAGGTAAAGTGATATGCATGATATCCTTAAGGTAAATAATATTGCAAGTCATATTCTCTAAAAGAAAAAAGAGAGAAAAGGAGAAGGAGAGAGGGAGAGGGAGAGGGAGAGGGAGAGGGAGAGGGAGAGAGAGAGGGAGGGAGAGAGAGAGAGAGAGAGAGAGAGAGAGAGAGAGAGAGAGAGAGAGAGAGAGAGAGAGAGAGAGAGAGAGAAGAAAGTGTCTGCCACAGAAGCAGGCAGAGTGTGGGAGGGAAATTTGGAAACTGGGGAGATAGATGGTAGGACATGAACAGTGGTGAAGGATTGGGTGTTGGAACATTATATGACTGATATTCAATCATCAACAACATTTTAATTCTGTATCTCATAATGATTTAATAAAAAATTTTAAAGTCAACTGCATAAAAAGTCCAATTAAAATTATGGTAGCCATCCAGAACTAACATGGACATTTTAATTGCCATATTATTGTTTTGGCAAAAGGATAAATTAAAAACTCCCTATTTGGGGGCTGGAGCGAAAGAACAGCATTAGAGCATTTGCCTTGCATGAGGCTGACCCAGGATGAACTTGGGTCTCATATGGTCCCACAAGCCAGGAGTGATTTCTGAGCACATAGTCAGGAGTAACCCCTGAGCATCATGGGGTGTGGTCAAAAAAACAAAATAAATTTATTAATAATTAATGAATAATAAATAACTACCTATGTGATAATATTTTTACTACTCACAAAGTATCTTTGGACATTCCTCTTATAAAGATAAAAATTAAAATGTAATTGTGTTTGCTAAGTGGTTTAAGAGCAAGTTGGTCTCTATCAACATAATACAAAACATGAACAACAAGAAAAATAAAAATCACATGATCATATCAATAGATGCAGAGGAAGCATTTGATAAGGTCCAACACCCATTCTTGATCAAAACTCTCAGCAAGATGGGAATGAAAGGAACCTTTCTCAATCTAGTTGAAGCCATCTACCACAACCCAATGGCAAATATTATCCTCAATGGAGAAAAACTAAAAGCCTTCCCTCTAAATTCTGGTACAAGACAAGGCTGTCTGCTCTCACCACTCCTCTTCAACATAGTACTGGAAGTACTTGCTACAGCAATCAGGCAAGAAAAAGATATCAAGGGCATCCAGATAGGAAAGGAAGAAGTCAAGCTCTCACTGTTTGCAGGTAACATGATACTCTACTTAGAAAACCCTAAATACTCTACCAAAAAGCTTCTAGAAACAATAGATGCATATAGCAAGGTGGCAGGCTACAAAATTAACACACAGAAATCAATGGCCTTTTTATACACCAATAATGATAGGGAAGAGATGGACGTTAAGAAGCAATCCCATTCACATTAGTGCCACACAAACTCAAATATATTGGAGTCAACTTGACCAAAGACCTATACAAAGAAAACTATAAAGCCCTGCTCCAAGAAATAAGAGAGGGCACAAGGAAATGGAAACACATACCCTGCTCATGGATTGGCAGGATTAACATCATTAAAATGGCAATAATCCCCAAAGCATTATACAGATTTAATGCGACCCCTCTAAAGACACTCATGACATTCTTCAAAGAAGTGAATCAAACACTTATGAAGTTCATCTGGAACAATGAACACCCTCGAATAACTAAAGCACTCCTAGGGAAAAGGAAAATGGGAGGCATTACTTTCCCCAACTTTAAACTGTACTACAAAGCAATAGTTATCAAAACAGCATGGTATTGGAATAAAGACAGATCCTCAGATCAGTGGATTAGGCTTGAGTTCTCAGAGAACGTTCCCCAGACATACAAACACCTAATTTTTGACAAAGGAGCAAGAAATCGTAAGTGGAGTAGGGAAAAGCTCTTTAACAAATGGTGCTGGCAGAACTGGTTAGTCACTTGCAAAAAAAAAGCAAACATAGACCCCCAGTTAACACCATGTACAAAGGTAAAATCCAAATGGATTAAAGACCTTGATATCAGACCTGAAACCATAAGGTATATAGAACAAAAGGTAGGTAAAACACTCCAGGGCATTGAGACTAAAGGTATCTTCAAGGAGGAAACTGCACTTTCCAAACAAGTGGAAGAAGAGATAAACAGATGGGAATACATTAAGCTGAGAAGCTTCTGCACCTCAAAAGAAATAGTGCCCAGGATACAAGAGCCATCCACCGTGTGGGAGAAACTATTCAACCAATACCCATCAGATAAGGGCTAATCTCCAAAATATACAGGGCACTGACAGAACTTTACAAGAAAAAAAAAAAAAAAACATCTAATCCAACCAAAAAATGGGGAGAAGAAATGAACAGACACTTTGATCAAAAAGAAATACAAATGGCCAAAAGGCACATGAAAAAATGCTCCTCATCACTAATCATCAGGGAGATGCAAATCAAAACAACGATGAGATACCATCTCACACCACAGAGATTGGCACACATCACAAAGAACGAGAACAATCAGTGTTGGCGGGATGTGGAGAGAAAGGAACTCTTATCCACTGCTGGTGGGAATGCCGTCTAGTCCAACCTCTATGGAAAGCGATATGGAGATTCCTCCAAAATCTGGAAATTGAGCTCCCATTCGACCCAGCGATTCCACTCCTTGGGATATACCCTAAGAATACAAGAATACAATACAAAAAGCCCTTCCTCATACCTATATTTATTGCTCTTAGGAAATGAAGAAGATCTTGGAAGGGAAGGATGTTGAGCTGCAATTTGCAGCAAAGGCTTCAGCAGGGAGTTCCAGAGCTGAGCTCTGATGCCCCTGAGCTCTGATGAAGGACCAGAGTCATGTGTCCACTTAAGCCATGGAATTCAAGCTATCTTGGAAAGGGAGTGTGATGTTGAGTGAAGCTGCTTTCTTTGGCTGTAATACTTCCAAAAGTAGGAGCATAAGCTAGGACTTCTCTAGCAATGATGATGGTTGTGTGTGTACTGTGGATTGGGAAAGTAGGAGGAGTTAAATATAGAAAGTATCTGAGATTTATTGCAAAAATGTCTTTTATTTTTCTTAAAATCTCTCTCCTGATAGCACAGCGGCATTTGCCTTGCAAGCAGCCAATCCAGGACCAAAGGTGGTTGGTTCGAATCCCTGTGTCCCATATGGTCCCTCGTGCCTGCCAGGAGCTATTTCTGAGCAGACAGCCAGGAGTAACCCCTGAACAACGCTGGGTGTGGCCCAAAAACAAAAACAAAAACAATCTCTCTCCCTCTGACTTATTTCACTCAGCATAATAGATTCCATGTACATCCATGTATAGGAAATTTCATGATTTCATCTCTCCTGACGACTGCATAATATTCCATTGTGTATATGTACCACAGTTTCTTTAGCCATTCATCTGTTGAAGGGCATCTTGGCTGTTTCCAGAGTCTGGCTATTGTACATAGTGCTGCAATGAATATAGGCATGATAAAGAAATTTTTGTATTATATTTTTGTGTTCCTAGACATTTTTGCAATAATTCTCAAAGACAAAAGAGATGAGTGCTGGAAGGTCCAGTTCATGACATGAAGTTTACCACAAAGAGTGGTGAGTGCAGTAAGAAAAATAATTACACTGACAACTATCTTAACAATGTGAATGAATGAGGAAAGTAGAAAGCCTATCTAGAGTACAGGCGGGTGTAGGGTGGGGAGGAGGGAGATTTGGGTCACTTGTTATAAGAATGTTGTACTGGTGAAGAGGGGTATTCTTTACATGAGTGAAACCCAACTACAAACTATGTTTGTAATCAAGGTGTTTAAATAAAGATATTAATAAAAAAAACCTTAAAAAAGAAGAACAAAAAAGATTTGAATTTAGGACTTTTCCAAATTCAAAAATATATAGACAGTGTACTCTATGGTATAGAGATGAAGGAATTCATACAATTCTTACAGGTATAAACAAGAAACATTTATAAAAGAGAAAACAATTCTTGAGGCAGGTATTTTTAAATATAAACAGCCTACTAATTTGTGTGATTAACTAAAATAAGTCATAAGAAATAGAAAATTATTTTAGATTGCCATTGTTCTGACTTGTCTGACTGGATATGAAAACTAGAACGGAAGAATTTGAATCTCATTTCTTTTTTTCTCCATGTTGTTTAGTGAAGCACAAAAACAAAAAGCCAAATATAAAAGAAGTCACCAGGAACCAGAGAAATAGCACAGCAGGAAGTGTCCTTGTCTTGCATATAGCTAAAATGTATTTGACCCCTAACATCCCATATGGTCCCCTAAACTCACCAAGAGTGATTCTTGAGTACAGAGCCAGAAATAAACCCTGAGCATCATCACATGTCAGTCTCCAAAAAAGTCACCAGGAGATCAGGAGGAAGAGTGAGGGATAAAGCCATATCATTCTTAAACAGATAGCTACTGTTGACTGAGAGTAATGTGTCCTTAATATTAGTTACTGCTTCTACATTTAGAAAAAAGAGAGGACAGCAGGTAGAAAAGGGGAATGCATAGGAAGAGAGCACAAACGGTTAATCAGTTTGTGCCAATCAGTCAGTCATGTGTTTGTTTGTTACCTTTTATAATTTTGAATGATTCCTAGGATAAAACTGTTTTTTGTGTGTTTTTTTTTGGTTGTTTTTTTTTGGTTTTTGGTTTTTGGGCCACACCCAGTAATGCTCAGGGGTTACTCCTGGCTATGTGCTCAGAAGTTGCTCCTGGCTTGGGGGACCATATGGGACACCGGGGGATCGAACCGCGGTCCGTCCAAGGCTAGCGCAGGCAAGGCAGGCACCTTACCTTTAGCGCCACTGCCCGGCCCCTAAAACTGTTCTTAATTTTGGAATATTTGGATGGCATACAGGTAATTTTATTTAGTTGACATTTTATAGGTAGTAGTTGAGATAGAATTTAAACTCAGTTCTGTCTGTTCTCAATATGCTTCATGTTGTAAGTATAAAGAATAGAATAGAAATTAGCCATTTATTTATTCTCATATAATTCTGTGTTATTATTTGTTTTAATGAATATGTATTTATTGCATGTCAGTCACTTTATTATTTGTTCGTATTGTAAAGATGTGACTAAAATATGAATTTAATGATGAAAAGTTATTAGTTCCATTAATGATTATAGTGTAGCAATTATGTCAACACTGTTCAAGTGGCAAAGTAACTGCATGCCAAACTAGCATTTTAAAATACTGAAAGCAGTGGCCAGAGAGATAGCGCAGTGGTATGGCATTTGTCTTGCATGTGGTCAACCCCGGAAAAAACTCGATAGGATTCCTAGCATCTCATATAGTCCCCTGAGCCTGCCAGGAGTGATTTCTGAACACAGAGCCAGGAGTAACCCCCTCATGCTGCTGGGTGTGACCCAAAAACCAAAACCAAGAAAAAAAAACCTGAAAACATAAATTATGACCTGAAATGGGAATCTGGAAATGATCGAAAGATATCTTGACATGGACAGGAGACCCACTTTATGATGGAGAAAATGTGTATATTTTTAAGGTGGGTGGTAATATAAGAAGTATAAAATCTGAAATATAAGGAACATTATTGAGTTGTTGACTTCAAAGAAAATGGAAGAATATAAATTAGATGTCATTTATTTTTTTCTTTTGCTATAGGGTCCAAGTTATAGCTTGGGTCAGATGCAAACTCCACTTTCAAGATTTCTGTGTGGGCAAGTTATTTATATTATTTATTCTTGAATCTATTTGGGGGGGTGAGGGGGGTCACACCTGCTGGTGATCAGGAGTTACTCCTGGCTTTGAGCTCAGAAATCACCATATGGGATGCCAGGATTCGAATCACCTTCCATTCTGAGTGGGCTGCATGCAAAGCAAACTCCCTACCTCTTGGCCCCTATTCTTGAATGTTTTTAATTAGAAAATAGAGTACCCTATAAATAGTTTGTGGAGTATCTGAATAATTACTTAAAAAGAGCCTGATAGTGCTTATCATAATGTTAATACTTAATATTCTTTACTAGAACTCTTATTTTAGCTGTTTTGTTCCCAATATCACATATCCGTGTGTAAGAAAAGAGTTTCTGGAACCAGAAAGACTGAATTCAAATTCACTTCCTGCCTTGTAATAGTAGTATTAACAGCGTAAACCCAATTATAATCATGTTTGTTGGCGCTTAAATAAAGATACTATTAAAAAAAAAAAGAAGAAGACCTGGGGCCGGCGTGGTGGCGCTAGAGGTAAGGTGTCTGCCTTGCAAGCGCTAGCCAAGTAAGGACCGCAGTTCAATCCCCCGGCATCCCGTATGGTCCCCCCAAGCCAGGGGCAATTTCTGAGTGCTTAGCCAGGAGTAACCCCTGAGCATCAAACGGGTGTGACCCCCCAGAAAAAAGAAAAAAAAACCATAGACAAGTTAATTAACCCCTTAATACCTCAATTTCCTTGTCTGCAGTAGTAACGGTGATCTTCTACTCAGTAAAGTGTCTACTCAGCATTTTTGGAGAGATTGAACTAGTTAGTATATGTAAAACCTCTAGGAGAGAAACTAAAAAACATGTAATTATAAACTATCACCATTGTCACTCTTTGAGCTATGTAAACCCATTTAAAGCCTATATTTATTCATAAGTGAGTTGATATTTAAAAATGCACAAACCCTCAGACATACTCCAAACACACACACACACACACACACACACACACACACACGACTACAAATGATCTAAGCAATACAATCCCTTACTTCTCTAGAGAACCTGCAGTACACTTAGTCTAGCAGAATTTTTCTGGGAAAGGTAGAATCTAAGGGCAAGTTAAAACAGGAGGAATGTACAGCAAGTATATACAGAAGTAGCCCAATTCAAAGGTATCCCTGATGTCTTCCTCACTTTTCATATCAACCTCCTTCCTATTTTATTTTATTTATTTATTTATTTATTTATTCATTGCTACTCCTGTCTCCCACTTCCTCTCAGGGCTTTTCTCCTCGGTGTCCAATCCATATTTGCATGAATTTCAGCAGAATCCTTGCTAAAGTAAAAACTCTAAGATACTAGTTGATAATGTCATACATGAAACCTCCTGGTGAGGGGCATTTAATTTTTTATTGTTTTTTGGTTTTTGGGTCACACCCGGCAGAGCTCAGGGGTTACTCTTGGCGCTGTGCTCAGAAATCGCTCCTGACAGGCTCGGGGGACCATATGGAATGTCAGGATTCGAACCACTTCAGCATGCAAGGCAAATGCCTTATCTCCATGCTATCTCTCAGGCCCCCATTTTATTTTTTAAGGAGAAGAGGGAGGGAGGTACTGTTTATTTGGTTCAATTCATCTGTCCCTTTCCCTTCTCCTTAACATCTTTATCCAGTTTATGGTTGAGTTCCATTCATACTGGGTTTTGCCTGTGAGGACAGTAAAAACATGCCAACATCAAATATATTTTCTTTACCAGATGATAAATCAAAGCAGGAAATTTTACTTTTTGTTTATAAAATTTTATCAAGTTATCTACTTAGTATTATTTTTTCTCCCATAGGAAACTCAATTATAGTTGGAAGAGGGTAGGGGAATCAGAGGACATATATTAAAAAGAAAGAGTGTGCTTTTTCTACTCTGGAGAAATTTATGTTTTTCTCTCACATCACATTTCTCTAAGTAACTTTTTTTCAGTAAAAATTATTTTGCGGGGGCCGGAGAGATGGCACAGCAATAAGGCATTTACCTTGCAAGCAGCCGACCCAGTACTGGTGTTGGTTCGAATCCCGGCATCCCATATGGTCCCCTGTGCCTGCTAGGAGTGATTTCTGAGCACAGAGCCAGGAGTAACCCCTGAGCTCCTGCCGGGTGTGACCCAAAACAAAACAAAGCAAAACAAAAATTATTCTCCTTCAGAAACAAAAAGAAAAGAAAAAAAGAAGTAAAGGTCCAGAGAGAATAATCCCACCCAAGGGAGAATGGATCCGGAGTGGGGGTTACCAAAAGAAATAAATAAAACCAAGCCAATGAGGGTGAAACACTTGTGGTCCAGAAGATTCCACCTTGTAGCTCCCAAAACTACAGTTTTATTAGGAACTAAGACCACCCCCATTGACAGGGGAAGAAAAGGTGAAGGGCCTATCTGGAACTTATCTCACCTATTTGAGTCTTTGGTGATGGCAGGGAAAGAGCCATTTGTTTAGGGTGAAACCAGGTATAACCTAACAACTCTCTTGTCTGTTTACTCAAATGTAGAAATAAGAGAAAAATAAGAATAGATTGTGTTCTAATGTTCTCTACAAGAGGCAGGAACCCCTATATAGGAGTTTAAAAAGTGGCTGTTATTTTTTATAGGCATAGTAAAAAGGGGGAAAATAAAAGGAAGAAAACTTTTACCTAAGAGCAGGATGACCTTTCCCAGGAAGCATTTGGTCATATTTCCAACTGCAGGCTTCAAACAGTCTAAGTTTGTCTAACCCCAGAAAGTCTTTCTTCTAGGTCCTGGGAAAAGTTCTCACGGCATAAAGTCAGGCATAGCACTGGAGTCTTTTGGGTTCTTACAAGTCCTGTGTCATTGTCAGGTCATCATGAAGCATGCCCTAGTTTGCAAATTATTGCCAGGGTGGCATGAAGCTTGCCTCTAGATTCCCAGGTTAGATGGTGCTAATATTCTAACCAAGTTGAAAGAAAATAATTCTTATGTTATGATATAATGAATATAAAATAAGAATTTGGCAGGGCCGGGCGGTGGCGCTAAAGGTAAGGTGCCTGCCTTGCCTGCGCTAGCCTTGGACAGACCGCGGTTCGATCCCCCGGTGTCCCATATGGTCCCCCAAGCCAGGAGCAACTTCTGAGCACATAGCCATGAGCAACTCCTGAGCGTTACCGGGTGTGGCCCAAAAACCAAAAAAAAAAAAAAAAAAAAAAAAAAAAAAGAATTTGGTGAGCTGGAGATATTGCACCTCAGTAAGGTGTTTGGCTTGCATGCAGCCAAACAGGACAGACCTGGTTTTAATTCCAGCATCCCGTATGGCCCCCAAGCCTGTCAGGAGTGACTTCTGAGTTCATAGCTGGGAGTAACCCCTGAGGGCTGCCGGGTGTGACACCCCCTAAAAAAAGAATTTTGCAGCATAGTTAATGAAATGAGAAGCAAGGAATGTTTACTGATAATATAATAAGAAACCAAACAATAAGTCAGAAGGATTTTAAGTGATAAAAATGTATGTAAATGTACATTTTGAAATATTCATAAAAGGCAGAAATATATGACTAATATCAGTGGCTATTTCTATTGAAAGGATTTGGGTGGTTTAATTTTCTTCTTTATATTTATCTTTCTCTTTTTTCTAAGTATGTATCAATTTTGTAACTAGAAAAAAACTCGGGGCTGAAAAAATAGTACAGTGCTTACCTTGCAGATGGCCCCCTTGGGTTTGATATCTGACATCACATATGGTTCCCCAAGCCCAACCAGGAGTGATCCCTGAATGCAGAGAGTGACAGGAGTAAGCCTTGAGCACAGCAGAGTGTGACCAAAACGAACAATCAATCAAAACCTTATACTTTTGAATAGAAATGACAATCACTTTAAAAAAAAAAAAGTCAGTTTTTCTTATTAGATTCTTAATCAGAACAAAAATTGCAGTCTTTTCATCTTTTGACCTGGTGGGGTCAGTATTAGTCCTCAAGATTGCTACTTTGCCAGGTTATTGGTAAATTTACAGTCATAAAAATAGGCCGAAATGAAGCTCTTCATCTTTCACTTGTTGTTAATTGTTAAGAAACACTAAGTAGGGGCCGGAGAGATAGCATGGAGGTAAGGCGTTTGCCTTTCATGCAGAATGTCATCGGTTCGAATCCCGGCATCCCATATGGTCCCCTGAGCCTTCCAGGAGTGATTTCTGAGCATAGAGCCAGCAGTAACCCCTGAGTGCTACTGGGTATGAACCCCCCCTCCCCCCCCCAAAAAAAAAGAAATACTAAGTAGAATTGTTCATCCTATGATGTGGAAAGCCAACTAGGGATAGAAAGGATTGGTGGTGAACATTAAAAGACCTTGGGGTATGAAAATAACCCTGTACAAAGCCTGTAGTTATTCCCATGACAGTATGCTTCAAGGTGGGGAGGGGACCCTATGTCTCTTAGGCCAAGGGAATTCCCTTTCTAATTTCTCAAAGATTTACTGTGCCTATGTTAAAATAAAATAAAATAAAATAATAAAATAAAAAGAAGCACAAACATTGCCAGACCAGCCCTCCTTTCTTTGTTTTTGTTGTTGTTTGTTTTCATTCTCATGGTTAGTGTTTGGTTGTTGTCTTTGTTGCTGTGGTGCTTTTTTGTAGTTGCTAGGTTTGTGTTTTGTTTGATTTTGGGGGTTATTTTATTGTTTTGTTTTTGTTTTGTTATGTTTTTCTTTTTTTTATTTTTCTTCTTTTAAATTAATATTTATAACCTCTAGACAGACTCCTTCCAGTTTTTCTTTTTCCTTTCTTTTCTTTTTTTCAAGCAGAACCACATAACTTGAATCATTTTGTTCTGCTTCATAAATTGAGGGGAAAATAAAGAAGGATACCAGGTACAAACAGTCGTATAAACATTGAGTAGAAATAAAAAATGATCAGACTTAAACACCAAACCCCATAGTCAATGACAACAAAATTGATATCCAATCTACAACAAGCTATAAAAAGAGGGGACCAATTATACTACAAGTCCGGGGAGCAAATAAGGGGAAATGGGATGCATGCTGGTGGAGGGAGGATAATATCACTGGTGGTGAGAATGCCCCTAATTCAATGTCACTATATACCTTAAATATTACTGTGAAAGATTCTTTTTTTTTTTTGGGCCACACCCTGCGACGCTCAGGGTTACTCCTGGCTATGCGCTCAGAAGTTGCTCCTGGCTTCTTGGGGGACCATATGGGACTCCGGGGGATCGAACCGCGGTCCGTCCTAGGCTAGCGCAGGCAAGGCAGGCACCTTACCTCCAGCGCCACCGCCCGGCCCCTGTGAAAGATTCTTAATTCACTTTGGTCACAATAAAAATTATTAAAGAAAACAAAAGAAGAAGATTAAGAAAAGAAAGAATTGGTGGTGAAGAAAGAACATTAGAAGAATCTTTCTTGTCAGTATTTTCAGGCAGGATTAGACCCAACCAGATGCAGCCTTTAGCTTGCTTCCAGTAGTGCAAAATAGGGTTAAAAAAATGCATATGTTGGGGCAGGTGAGATGGCACTAGAGGTAAGGTGTCTATCTTGCAAGCGCTAGCCAAGGAAAGACTGCGGTTTGATCCCCTGGCGTCCCATATGGTTCCCCCAAGCCAAGGGCAATTTCTGAGCCCTTAGCCAGGAGTAACCCCTGAGCATCAAATGAGTGTGGCCCGAAAAACCAAAAAAAAAAAAAAAATGCATATAATGCATATGTCAAGTGCCTTTGTGGCTCTTTGCTGAGGGCATTATATATAAACGGATTCTAGAACAGTGGCTGTGCTGAAATTCTTGAGAACAAGTTTTCAGGAAATATTGAGGTATTGCAAAAAATCAAATTAACCCTGCACAATTGGGTGTTGTCCCAAAACAAACCAAAAGAATTTTGCTAAAGAATTTGTGTAGTTATTTCCTTTTTTTTTTTTTTAATTATTTCTCTTTTTAAATTCTAAAACTTTAAGCATAATTGTTACTGTCACACTGGAGTAGACAATGTTTCTATTGTGTAACATGCTTTTTAAGATTTAGAAACAGCATTATAATGACCATTGAAAGCTTTAGAATCAAAAAACGACCTGTTGTTCAGAAAAATTACTTCCATTTTGGAGCTTTCAGTATTTATGCTTTTACTATAATAATAATAATTAATGATGCCACAGAAAATTTGGGGTAGGGACCAATCTTCTAAAATTTCACTACCTGTGTTGACTCAGCAGTATCTAAACTAAAATTTTATTTAAGACAACTGTATACTCTCTTCCAAGATTTTTCCAGAAGCATCATCATTAATAATTAAAATTTAAATAATTGTCAATACAATTATTTAAAATCTTTTTTCATGTAACTGCACAAGTTTTTTAAGAAAACAACTATATGTTTTAAAAGATGACTTTACTTATTCCTATTTTATTTAAAGAAAATGCATCACAGCGTTGACAGAGTTGACTATAATACATTTGTTTTTAGATGAGGGACAGCAAAGTTATTTTAAAAAGAAAAGAAAAAAGAAAAAGGAAGAAAGAAAAAAGAAAGATTAAAAAATACAATTACAGGAAAATTTTGAAAATTATTTTATCTCCAGTAAGTTAATTTGGAAATACATTTGTTTCCCTATAAGTGATAGAAAATTTATTTTAAAATAAATAAAAAGAAAAAAGAAGAAAAGAATTTTCAAAAGACAGAAAGAAAAGAAGTTCAGTGGCAACCAATTTGTGAAAATTATTGTATTTCCAATGAAGTCATTAAGACAACAGCAAGGAAATGAAGAAGTCAAGCTTTTACTGTTTGCATATGACAATAATATATTTAGAAAATCCTAAAGACTCTAACCAAAAAAAAAGTTTCTAGAAACAATAGATTCATTTAGCAAAGTGGCACTCTACATAAGTTACATACAAAGATCAATGGCTTTCTAATACTCAAATAATTTATAGAGAAGAAATAAACATTAAAAAAATTCCCAATCACAATAGTACCATAGTAACTCAAATATCTTAGATTTAACTTAACTAAAGAAGTGAGGGACCTATACAAAGAAAACTACAAAACAGTACTTCAAAAAAATAAAAGAGAACACAAGGAAATGAAGACTACTCCATTCGTGGATTGAAGTATTAACATTATTACAATGGCAATACTCCCCAAAGCCTTGTATAGATTTAATGCAATCCCTCTAAGGATACCCAGGACATTCTTCAAAGAAGTGGATCAAACACTCTTGAAATTTATTTGGAACAATAAATGCCCCAAAATAGCTCAAAGCAACACTTAGAAAAAAAAGAAAACGGGAGGTATCACTTTCCTCAACTTTAAATTCTACTACAAGTCAATAGTCATAAGAACAGCATGGTATTGGAATAAAGACAGATCCTCAGATCAATGGAACATACTTGAGTATTCAGAGAATGACCCCCAGACATTCAATCAATTAATCTTTGATAACAGGGCAAGAAACACAAAATGGAGCCAGGAGAGCCTTTCAACAAGTGGTGTTAGGACAACTGGTCAGCCATATGCAAAAAAGTGAACCCAGACCTCTATATAACACTATGCACACAGGTCAAATCAAAATGGATTGAAGACTCTGATATCAGACCTGAAACTATAAGGTATATAGAAGAATAAGTAGACAAATCACACCATGATATTGAGACTAAAGGCATCTCCAAGGAGAAAACACCACTGTCCAAACAAGTGAAAGCAGAGATAAATAAATGGGACTACATTAAACTGAAGAGCTTGTGCACCTCAAGGAAAACATTGACTAGAATAAAAAGGCCACCACACAATGGGGGAAACTATTCACTCAATACCCATCAGATAAGGGGCTAATCTCTAAAATATATAAAGTACTGACATAACTTATCAAAAAATAACATCTGACTCCATCAAAAAATATGGGGAGAAGAAATGAACAGACATTTTCTCAAATAAATACATCTTGCCAAAAGACACAGAAAAAATCTTCCACATCACAGAGATGCAAATGAAAACTACAAGGAGGTATCTCATGCCACAGAAACTAGCACACACACACACACACACACACACACACACACACACACACACACACACACAGAGAGAGAGAGAGAGAGAGAGAGAGAGAGAGAGAGAGATGTTAAGTAAGGTACTCTCATTCTTTACTGGTGGGAATTCTATCTAGTTCAGCCTTTCTGGTAAAAAATATGGCTATTCTTCAAAAATATGGAAATTGAATTCCCATATGATCCATCAATACCACTTACCCTACCACTTACCAATACCCTAGAAACACAAAAGCACAATACAAGAAAAGCCCTATGAAAACTTCTATGTTTATTGAAGTGCTATTTGCAATAGCCAGAAAATGGAAGCAACATAGGTGCCCTACAACATATGAATGGCTAAAGAAACTGTGGTACATCTACACAATACATATGAATGGACACAGAGACTATTATGCTGAGTGAGGTTGAGTCATAGGGAGAGAGATAGATTTAGAATAGTGTCAATCATCTGTGGAATAGAAGAAAAAATAAAAGACAATATGGTAATAATATTCAGAGACAAGAGGGATGAGTGCCAGAAGGACCAGCCCATGATATGAAGCTCACCAGAACGAGTTGAGAGCATAGTCAGAGCACTAACTACACTGACAATTGCTATGACAATTTTAGTGAGAGAGAAGTAGAATGCCTCTCCCAAATACAGACAGATGATGTGGGAGGAGAGAAATAGGGAACAGTGGTGGTTAAAAAAAAAAAGTTAGCATGGAGGTAGGGCATTTACCTTGCATGAAGAAGGATAGTGGTTCAAATCCCGGCTACCCATATGGTCCCCCGAGCCTGCCAGGAGCAATTTCTGAGTGCAGAGCCAGGAGTAACCCCTGAGAGCTGCTGGATGTGTCCCTCCCAAAAAAAGTTACACTGGTAAAGAGTTGTATACATTTGATGACTAAAGCCCAACTATAAATATTTCTCAAACCATTCTGCTTAAAAAAAGATTTTTTTAAAATAAAAGACAATGGAGACACTTTAGTAAGCTATTGTTATCTGTCCTTTCTGTTATTTCTTTAGCTTGTGAACATTAAGTGACCTCAACTACACATAGGTAATTAGTGTGCTCCTATAAGGATGACAGAATAAAACAATTAAAATTGTCCAGGAATTCAAGGCAATATTACCAAGACAGTTGCCTTTGGGGGCATGTTTTCAGCTGCTAGGCCTCCAGGAAGACAGTGCCAGCACTTACTCCAATAAAACACTTGTGATATCAGGCCAACTACCAGCATATCTGAAGTTTGATCCGAATGATGTCTCTGAAGATACTTGTAGAGGAGTGGTGAGATAGGGCTATAATCAAAGCAGTGATTATGAGTGATGGATGCAGCATGTGTGATTTCAGCAGAGGGAGGCTTATATTGAGAAATATCCAAAATCATAAAATATATCAATTATTGAAAATTCAAAACTATATATAGATACAACCCACTTCCATTAAGATAGCTATTATAAAGCAGCAACAATAATAAAAACAGCGAATTTTGAATATAAAGAATAATTGGAAGATTTTTTTTCTTTTTTGGCTTCATTTGTTTGGGGGCCACACCAGTTGTGCTCCTCCTGGTCAGGGCTCAAACCTGGTGGTATTCAGAGGACCTTAGGTGGTGGTGCTGGAAACAAACCCTAGTTGGCCACATTCTAGACAAATGCCCTATGCACTTACTATTTTCCTGGCTGAAAAATTGGAATAATTAAAAAAAAATGCCTGTGCCAATTGCACAGTGGGTAACTGCTCCCTCGCTTCCTTGGACTGCCTCATTCCCCACAGCCCCATTGCAAGCATCATTGAGCTGCTGCCCCCAAACCTAAAACTGCTAACTCATCTGCATGACAATATCACTTTTTCAAACCCACTGACTCTACATGTTGCTAGCTTTAATGTCTTCCCTCAAATATGGAAATGGAAACGATTTGCAAATGGAATCATTAGATATTCTCCTGTATGAAAAATTAAATGACATTTTATGGCACAGAAATTGTTAGATTACAATGTGTTGAAAATGAAATCATTCAGTTCTCAGACAACTGGGAATCTGAAGCTGAAATTACAGTGCAAACTAATCCTTAAGAACAATGAAGAGAGAATGGAATTCGCATGCTCTGGCAAACAGAGACATTAGTGTTGGCAAATCAATTTCAAATAAAGCTTCTAGCCACATCAGTGAGTAACTTAAATCAATTCCTCATGCAGTAGCCATGGAAATAAGGCAATCCTTGGAGGAAGGTTCAACCAGTTGGAAGATAAACTAATCTAGGGTACAAAAAAGTTCATACAAGTGGAATTTAAGAAGTTAAAAATACAATAGCCAGCCACAACATGCAGAGGACAATAAAAGTGATACTGAAGACAAAATACTGGCCATCACCAAGAATGAAGTGACGAAAAGTAAAGATAGATATATGAATGGAAGAGAACATAAAATATGCTTGTAGGAATGCAAAATATAGTGTAGCTGTAGAAAGTGTTTTGGCAGTTTTTCTAAAAGTTAAATATAAAATTAGAATTACATTTTGATCCAGCAATTCAGTTCCTAGGTTTATATTTAAAAGTATTGAAAGCAGGACTTCAAACAGATCTTTATGCTCTCCTATATCTAATAGCATAAGTCACAATAGCCAAGGGGTGTAAACAATTTAACTATCCATCAATAAATTAATGGTAAACAAAATATAAAATGTACAACCTATATGTTTTGTATATAAAAATAAAAGAATTAAATTTTGAGATATATATATATACATATATATATATGCTACAACATAGATGTGTGATGAATGTTTAGTGGAAAAAGGTGGATATGAGGAAACATTATAAAAATTTACTTAGATGAAATATCTGAAATAGGCAAAACTGCATAGACAGGAGCTGGAGAGATAATACAAGTAAGGTATCTTGCCTGTGACCACGGTTCTATCCCAGAACCATGTATTGCTAGCACCCTGAGCTCTACAGGAGTGATTCTCAAATGAGCTCTGAATACCAGAAGGTGTGTGTCCCATCCTTTTCTCCTCCCTTAAAAAACCAGCTAGAGAAAGTAGAGTATAGGACAAGAGATGTTGAAAGAAGAGGGAAAGAGATAGAAAAGTTTATTGCTTAATGGGTATAGCGTTTGACCCTGGAGATGTGACTAGGGGCATGGTTCAAATATTGCAACATATTTCTTTCATATGTGACATCCTTTGTTCAATCTCTGGCACCACATGGCATTTGTTGGTTTTGGTGTTACTGCCCTACCATTTCTAGGGGTACACCCAAAACAACAGTCAAATATATTAGATGGTAATAGTTAGAGAATATTGCACATTTGTTTAATGCCATTTACTAGCTAATGTATATCAATTTACTTCCTTTCAATTTCAAACTCCATTCTCAATGTTAATTTTCAATCATTATTGTCATAGTGGTTCCTTCTCTATTTTAATAATACTTCGTTGGCCCCCTACATTTCTATTATCTTTGGGTATAATTTTTTTTTTTTTTGGTTTTTGGGCCACACCCAGCGGTGCTCAGGGGTTACTCCTGGCTGTTTGCTCAGAAATAGCTCCTGGCAGGCACAGGGGACCATATGGGACACCGGGATTCAAACCAACCACCTTAGGTCCTGCATCAGCTGCTTGAAGGCAAACACCACTGTGCTATCTCTCCGGGCCCTATCTTTGGGTATAATTGATTTGAGTACTATGTTTTTTTTTTATATCCCACAGATGATGTGATCTTTATAGAACTGTCTTTCTCATATGAATCATTTCACTCAGCATGATATTCTTTTTACATCTCCAAGTATAAGCAAAATTTATGATTTCATTTTTTCTAACAAATGCATAGTCCTCCATTATGTAGATGCCCAACAGTTTCTTTAGCAACTCATCTGTTCTCAGCTACTTGGTATATTGCAGATTCTGGCTATTGCAATGAAAATTGTGTAATAAACTGTAATGAACACAAGAATGCAGATGGCTTTTCAGCATTGTTTTTATAGCCCATGATCAGTATTTCTGGGACATATGGAAATTCAATTTCAAGTTTATAAAGGAATGTTCATATTGGTTTACAAAATGACTGGACCATTTCATATTTCCACCAGCACTGGTTGCTCTTGTTCTTTACTTTGAGGAAATTTTTGTACATCTCTTATTCCCCCTTTTTTAATTTTCTTTTTTATTTTATAATAATAATAATAATAATAAGTGAGTTACAAATCTTTCACAGTAGTATTTTAGGTACATATTGACACTGAATCAGGGGAATTTCCACCACCAAAGCTGTCGGATTTTTTTTTCTTGTTAAGCTCTATTAGTGAAACATACACATATATTAGATATCAACCCTAGTGGCATTAAATTAATAATTTCTGCAGGTGCTGGAGCCCTAGCACAGTGGTATACCACTTGCCTAGCAAGTTGCCCACCCAGGACCAATTAGGTTTGAGGCTCAGCATCCCATGTACATGAGTGAAGTGATTAAAATGATGTGGAGTGATTAAAATGACAAGGAGTGATTAAAATATTAAAAAATGACCAATAATTATTATAATAAATGAGAAATGCTTAGATGGATAGATGGATAGAATATGGATGGATTAAATAATGACAATAACAACAACAACAACAGGAGTCTAGGAACAATGAGAAACTCTCGGGAACAGAGAGAATGGGTTGGAAGCCCCAAAAACTTAAAAAAAATTTCTACAACTCAACCAGTGGTCTTTGTATCTTGATCATTATTTCCTTTGAGTTTCCAAAGAACCTTAAGTTAATGTAGTCTCATTTATTGATGTACTCACTTGTTTATGCACTTGCTTATTTATCCACTTTTTTTTTGTTGTTGTTGTTGTTTATTTCACAGACTTGTGTTTAAGCTTGAAGAAGCCTTTACATTCAATGTCATGGAATGTTCTGCCTATGTTTCTACCATATACCTTATGGTTTTAGGTCAGATATAAAGATCTTTATCTATTTTTATTTGACCTTTGTGCCTGGTGTTAGAAAGAGGTAAAATTTCATTTTCTTGCACATAGTTAAACAGTTTTCTCAGTAGAACTTGTTGAAGAATTCTTTCTTATTACAATTTATAATTTTTGATTCTTTAGAAACAATTCACTTATCATATACCTGGGAATGTGCCATTGGATATTGAGTTCTAATCCATTGATCTGAGAATCTATTTTAATTCCAATACCAGGTCATTTAAATTACTATTGCTTTGTTGTACAGTTTGAGGTTGGGCAAACTGGTGCATGCCATTTTTTTTTCAAGAATTGCTTGAGATATTGGTCGAGACTTTTTCCATATAAATTCAGGAGTGTTTGATCTATTTCTTGGAGGAAAATGTTGTAGGTGTTCTTATAGGAAGTGTATTGAATTTGCCTTGAATGCTTTGGGAAGTTTTGCTACTTTAATAATGTCAATTCTCCTAATCCATGAGCATAAGATGGGTTTCCATTTCCCTGTGTCCTCTTTTATTTCTGGAAGTAGTGATTTGTAACTTACTTTTATAGGACTTTTACCTCTTTAGTTAGGATGATTCCAAGGTATCTGATTTTCAGAGGCACAATGCTGAATGGGATTTTTTTAAACTATCTCTTCTCTTTCATTATTTGCATATAGGAAAACCATAAACATTTGAGTATTGTTTTTGTAGCCTGCCACTTTACTGTAAAAACCTATTGTTTCTCGCTTAATGCAGATTCTTTAGGATATTCTAAATATAATATATCATCTACAATTAAAGACAGCTTGACTTCTTTTTTTCCTATCTGGATATCCATGATATCATCTTCTTGTCAATTGCTAAGGTAAATACTTCCAGTACTACATTAAATAAAAACAGTGAGAGTGGGTAATCTTGTCTTATGCCTGATCTTAAAGGGAAGGCTTTAAGCTTTTCTTTATTGAGCATAATGTTTGATGTGATCTTTTTTGAAAATAGCTTTGATTCTATTGTGAAAAGTTCCTTCTATGTCTATTTGGTTGAGAGGTTTTTTTTTTTTTTTACTATCATGAATTGGTATCACCTTCCATTATCTAATCTCATCAGAAAACCCAATGAGAAGCCTTCCCTCAGTGTGAGTGACTGACCAAGATTTCTGATAGCGAAAAGTGGTATTCCTCATGATTATTAAATATAAACCTCCCACTATCGAATCTCATCAGTAGGCCCACTGAGATGCCTTCCCTCAGTGTGGATGACTGATCAAGATTTCTAATAGTGAAGGTGAATAGGAGTCTCATCAGGAGGTCCACTGAGAAGTTTGCCCTCAGAGTGGATGACTGACCAAGATTTCTAATAGTGAAGCTGACATTCTTCATCCTTAGTAACGAACATTTGCCAGGGCATACCTAAACTATTAGGGGGGCTCAGCCCACCAGATGTATCCTCAGATTTTTTCTTGTGGGTAGAACTAATTAAACCCCCTTGGGATTCCTCAAAAGGCCCACTGTGGATGCCTTTTTCCTCTGCGTGGATGGTTGAGGAATTTCCAAAGAGACGCCTGGCATTACATTTTCAGCCATATTTGACTATCTCTCCTTTGTATATATCAGGCAAAATAATAGCCTCTATAAAATAATTTGGCTCAGAAATTCCAGCACCAATGTTTACTTGAGTACCCCTTTTTCTGGATATAGCCAGCCCTAAAAGCAAAGACAATTTTTCTCTTTTCTACTGCAGTTTCTAGTAATCAAGGGCATAACCAGAATGCAGATCTTGACCCTCCTTTAGAAATAGGGAAGCTCATTCTTGGGGATTTGGTTCCTCCCTTCACTTTACCTGTATAACTATAGAGTCCAGCCTGGAAAGACCAAGTTTCTAGATATTTCCTACTTCCTCCTAATCCTGATTTTGCATTTAAAATAAGCTTGCAAGGAGTTACCTTGAGTTGTGACCTTCTCGCTTGTAACTTAGAATTTTTAGTCACACCCATAGCTTAGGTATTGTTATTGTTATACTAGGCTTTGTGATTACAATTATTCTTCACGTGTGGCTAATTTTACCCCTATACATTCCCCTGCTCAAAAAATTAAACCTGTCGCACTCCTGTCAGAAACGTGTTGACCCCACATTCTCTGTGTGGTTTCATTTATTTCATATTTCATATTCGGCCGCTCGTGTTACCCGTTTTCTTCCCGTGAAAGGACTATGACCCATGAGAATTGCTGAGATGCAGCATGTCTACAGCAAACATTTATTTGTCCTAAATATGAATCTCCCTCTGCTGTATTAAGTGTGTATATAGTTGAACATTTTACTTCCTAATATAAGGATTTTTACAGGCAAATAAAGCCTTGATTAAATTTCTCTTTACTTGAAAAACTCAGCACCAAAAGACACTTGAAAGCAACTTCTTTCCTCTTTTTCTTTTAAATGCCCTAGCTATTTGTAACGGAAAGGAATGTTTTGCTTTAGGGACATCTCTAAGGTCCTTTGAAGACTTGCTAACTAATTTACATTCCAAAAAGATTTGGCCAGAATAGTATTGAGCTATTGAAGTTTACTGGGTATGGATTCTGCATTCCTTTCATATAAGTTTGTCTCTTTTATTGCCCCTTCCAAAAACCGGACTTAGCTAATTATTTGTAATAAGTCCCTACATCTAAAAACCTGTTCCCTTAGGGAAAGGAAATTTGATAGGGAAATTTGGGAGCTTCTTGATAATTCCTTAATCTACATCAGAAATGACACTTAGGGCCTGGCCAGAGAGGAACTGCTTTGAGATGTTAAAACTTAACTTCTTTTTATCCTCTGGGCTCATAATTGAAATGTATCTATTCAGAAGGTCTGCAAACCACCTAGAGCCATGTGAATTGTTTTGAATATCAAACAATTTATACTGATAAGTTTCTGTTAACTAGAGAGATGTACTTTGCAAATAAACAAAATGTGAACATTCTTTTCATACTTGTGATTGACAAATTTCCCCCATTTACACCTCTAATTCTTCCTATTAAAATCAGAACACCTTGGTCTCCCTCATAGCCTTGTATGGTCTCTCATTTCTTCACATTTTGCTGTCTGTGCATCCACTCTCCTAGAGGGAACTCAAAGAAGGTATCTAACGCAACCAGACCAAAGCTAGCCACAGCAACTGGGAATGGGACTAATCAAATGCTTTCTCTGCATCTATTGATATAACCACATGCTATTGCTTTTTTCTCTTATTGCTAGAGCATATTATGTTAACTGATTTGTTAAACCATTCTTGCATGTTCTGGATGGATTCTCTTGGTTATGGTGTATAATCTTTTTGTTGCATTATTGGTTTCTATTTGCTCAGATTTTGTTAAGGATCTTTTCTTCTGTGATCATTGAGGATGTTGGCCTGAAATGATCTGTTTGTGTTTTTTTCTGTCTGTTTTTATTATAAGGGAGATGTTTTCTTCATAGAAACTACTTGGAAATATTTTGGTTTCTCCAGTTTCTTGGAAGAGCCTGAAAAGAATTGGAAGTAGGTCCTTCTTAAAGATTGAAAGAATTTATTAGTGAGTCTACCTGGGTCTGGGCTTTGGTTTTAGGAAAGACCCTTCATTACCATTTTAATTTCATCAATAATGAGAGGTCTTTTGAGCTATTCCAACTCATCCTTGTCCCATCCTGGGAGACTACAGAAGTATTAGTATAACTCATTTCTCTATGTTTTCTCACTCAGGTCATACAAGTTTTCAAAGTAAGCTCTGATGAGTCTTTGAACTTTAATTGTGTCTATTGTTATTTCCCCTTTTGTTTCTAATTTAGTTTATTAGGGTTCTCTCTTTTTTGTGAGTCTTGCTAATAGTTTATTGATCTTGTTTACTTTTTTGTTTGTTTGTTTTTAGGTCACACCTGACAGCGCTTAGGGGTTATTCCTGGCTCTATGCTCAGAAATCACCCTGGCAGGCACAGGGGACCATATGGGATGCTGGAATTCGAACCATCATCCTTCTGCATGAAAGGCAAACACCTTACTTCCATGCTATATCTCTGGCCCCAAGATCTTGTTTACTTTTTCAAAGAGCCAACTCCTGGTTTTATTGATCCTTTGGATTGTTTTCTTGGGGATTCCAGTTCATTTAATTTCTGCTCTATGTTTCATTATTTTCTTCCTCCTGCCTCTCTTTGTGGTCCTTTTGTTGGTTATTTTCCAGTGCCTTAGTTATACAGTCAAATTGTTTACATAGGCCTTTTCTTTTTTCTGTGAATGCTTGCATAGCTATGATCTTTCCTCTTAACACTACTTTTGCTGTGTCCTACAAGTTCTGGTATCACATTTCCTCATTCTTGTTTGTTTTGAGGAGTCTTTTAATTTCTTTCCTGACTACTCATTATTCAGTAATGAGTTACTTAGTTCCAGGTGTTTGTGTTGTTTCTTCATTTATATTTGTGATTAACATCAATTTTATTGTGTTACAGTCTAAGAAGTTAGTTGATATGATTTCTATCCTCTTGAATATGTGGAGGTATATTTTGTGTCCCAGCATGTGGCATTTTCTAGAGAATGTCCCATATGCACTAGAGAGGAATGTGTATTTGAGTTTCGGGGATGAAAAGCCCTATAAAA